>NW_027065549.1:0-21555 GCF_032884065.1 Artemia franciscana | reverse complement strand
TATGGCAAAAGTTTTAGTTTTCGAGGGTAATAGCTACGTATGTTGGAAAAATGAAGATATTAGACTATTTTATGATTGCACATGGTAAAGAAAGTGCTTAAAGGCTCTTTTCCTATTTCAAAAGTTTTAGTTTTCGAGGGTAATAGCTACGTATGTTGAAAAAATGAAGATATTAGATTATTTTATGATTGCAAATGGTAAAGAATGTGATTAAAGGCTCTTTTCCTATGTCAAAAGTTTTAGTTTTCAAGGGTAATAGCTACGTATGTTGAAAAAATAAAGATATTAGACTATTTTATGATTGCAAATGGTAAAGAATGTGATTAAAGGCTCTTTTCCTATGTCAAAAGTTTTAGGATTCGAGGGTAATAGCTACGTATGTTGAAAAAATGAATATATTAGACTATTTTATGATTGCAAATGGTAAACAATGCGATTAAAGGCTCTTTTCCTATTTCAAAATTTTAGTTTTCGAGGGTAATAGCTAAGTATGTTGGAAAAATGAAGATATTAGACTATTTTATGATTGCACATGGTAAAAAATGTGCTTAAAGGCTCTTTTCCTATGGCAAAAGTTTTAGTTTTCGAGGGTAATAGCTACGTATGTTGGAAAAATGAAAATATTAGACTATTTTATGATTGCACATGGTAAAAAATGTGATTAAAGGCTCTTTTCTTATGTCAAAAGTTTTAGTTTTCGAGGGTAATAGCTGCGTATGTTGAAAAAATGAAGATATTAGACTATTTTATGATTGCACATGGTAAAGAAAGTGCTTAAAGGCTCTTTTCCTATGTCAAAAGTTTTAGTTTTCGAGGGTAATAGCTACGTATGTTGAAAAAATGAAGATATTAGACTATTTTATGATTGCAAATGGTAAAGAAAGTGCTTAAAGGCTCTTTTCCTATTTCAAAAGTTTTAGTTTTCGAGGGTAATAGCTACGTATGTTGAAAAAATGAAGATATTAGACTATTTTATAATTGCAAATGGTAACGAATGTGATTAAAGGCTCTTTTCCTATTTCAAAAGTTTTCGTTTTCGAGGGTAATAGCTACGTATGTTAGAAAAATGAAGATATTAGACTATTTTATGATTGCACATGGTACAGAATGTGATTAAAGGCTCTTTTCCTATCTCAAAAGTTTTAGTTTTCGAGGGTAATAGCTACGTATGTTGAAAAAATGAAGATATTAGACTATTTTATAATTGCAAATGGTAAAGAATGTGATTAAAGGCTCTTTTCCTATTTCAAAAGTTTTAGTTTTCGAGGGTAATAGCTACGTATGTTGGAAAAATGAAGATATTGGACTATTTTATGATTGCACATGGTAAAGAAAGTGATTAAAGGCTCTTTTCCTATGTCAAAAGTTTTAGTTTACGAGGGTAATAGCTACGTATGTTGAAAAAATGAAGATATTAGACTATTTTATGATTGCAAATGGTAAAGAATGTGATTAAAGGCTCTTTTCCTATGTCAAAAGTTTTAGTTTTCGAGGGAAATAGCTACGTATGTTGAAAAAATGAATATATGAGACTATTTTATGATTGCAAATGGTAAAGAATGTGATTAAAGGCTCTTTTCCTATTTCAAAAGTTTTAGTTTTCGAGGGTAATAGCTACGTATGTTGGAAAAATGAAGATATTAGACTATTTTATGATTGCACAGGGTAAAAAATGTGCTTAAAGGCTCTTTTCCTATGGCAAAAATTTTAGTTTTCGAGGGTAATAGCTACGTATGTTGGAAAAATGAAGATATTAGACTATTTTATGATTGCACACGGTAAAGAATGTGATTAAAGGCTCTTTTCCTATGTCAAAAGTTTTAGTTTTTGAGGGTAATAGCTACGTATGTTGAAAAAATGAAGATACTAGACTATTTTATGATTGCACATGGTAAAGAAAGTGCTTAAAGGCTCTTTTCCTATGTCAAAAGTTTTAGTTTTCGAGGGTAATAGCTACGTATGTTGAAAAAATGAAGATATTAGACTATTTTATGATTGCAAATGGTAAAGAAAGTGCTTAAAGGCTCTTTTCCTATGTCAAAAGTTTTAGTTTTCGAGGGTAATAGCTACGTATGTTGAAAAAATGAAGATATTAGACTATTTTATGATTGCAAATGGTAAAGAAAGTGCTTAAAGGCTCTTTTCCTATTTCAAAAGTTTTAGTTTTCGAGGGTAATAGCTACGTATGTTGAAAAAATGAAGATATTAGACTATTTTATAATTGCACATGGTAAAGAATGTGATTAAAGGCTCTTTTCCTCTGTCAAAAGTTTTAGTTTTCGAGGGTAATAGCTACGCAGTTGAAAAAATGAAGATATTAGACTATTTTATGATTGCAAATGGTAAAGAATGTGATTAAAGGCTCTTTTCCTATGTCAAAAGTTTTAGTTTTCGAGGGTAATAGCTACGTATGTTGAAAAAATGAAGATATTAGACTATTTTATAATTGCAAATGGTAACGAATGTGATTAAAGGCTCTTTTCCTATGTCAAAAGTTTTAGTTTTCGAGGGTAATAGCTATGTATGTTGAAAAAATGAATATATTAGACTATTTTATGATTGCAAATGGTAAAGAATGTGATTAAAGGCTCTTTTCCTATGTCAAAAGTTTTAGTTTTCGAGGGTAATAGCTACGATTGCCTTTGGATATAGTTGGATTGATCTGGTTTTTGTTGGCCACTAAAGACAAAATTTTTGAGAAAAGCTCGAAGGCCGGTACGAGGGTAAATAAGAAAGGCATATCGAAGGTAAGATTTTGGCATAATATTTAATACCCTAAGATGAGCGATGAAGGTATAAAACAACTGATAAAGGAGATGCAAAGTCTAAGAGCCTCAGTAAATAAAATAGAGGTTTTGGTTGAGGGAATTGAAGGCCTAAAGACGATTTTTTCGGAATTTTCTTGCAAGGTAGAGGAAACCAACAGAGCAATTAAATCGGAGATAGCGGGACTGGCATTAAGCTGCTCGACTGTTAATAAAGATTTGCGGAAAACCCAGTCCAAGATAGATTTTCTTGAAAAAGAATTGAAGAACATGAATTTGATTATATACAATTTTGACCCTAAACATCGAGGACCCAGTCTAGCGTCAGATATTTTGTCATGCTTAAATGAAATTGTCCCGAATTTGGATCTAGAGAGGCGAGACATAAAGGATATTTTCCGCCTTCACTCTAAAAATAATGGCGTGCCCCCGGTTGTCATTAAATTTATTAGCAAGCCTCTGAGAGATTTGGTGTTGAGATCCTCTGGGCTATTTAGCCGTCATAAGTTGTATATATCCCCTGACTACACGGAAAGAGAGCGTATGGCTCGAGATAAGTTAAAACCACTGCTAGCGGAGGCTAGGTCAAAAAATATGCCTGCTAAATTAAGGGGGGTAAGGCTAATTTTACAGGACAAGATTTTGACGTATGATTTTGAGAATGAGAAAATAATTGAAGTAAGTGGTCCAAGTGTTAGAGATATGGTCCCAATAGCTTTGGGAAGGCTTCAAGGTCAGAGCCGTCAGTCCCTTGACCATGAGACTCCAACGCGTAGCAGGGCAGAATCTACAGGTAGCTTGCAAGGATATTTTTCAGCCAATGAAAATGAATTGGACGATCCAAACACGGATATTCGAACCACAACGACATTTATTACACCGAAAAAAACGGTCGCTTTGAAGATGCCCGGGAGGCCTGAACCACGGGCCAAACGCGACCATGCTAGGATAATAAGTCCAAGTGACGATCAAAATCAACCTATCAGAAAGTCACGATTAGTGGGAGTGCTCAACCAGGAAGCACCAATGGATGGCAGTGGTCTTGAGGTGAGGGCAAGTGATGGTGAAAGCGTGTCAAGAGAACAGCCGAGTCAAGGGTCTATAGTAACTGCTGGTGATGAATAGGAAACGGGGGGCCATAGTGAAAATTCTAGTGAAAGAGTAGTACGCATGGTGCATTGGAATATTCAAGGGTTTTCAGCGACAAAACTAAGTAATCTGTTGAAGGAAGCGTGTATTGATAATGAAAAGAAAGATATAGTTGGACTAGTAGAGACATGGAGTGATGGGAAAAACCCATTAAGTGTTGAAGGGTACAATGTTTTTGAAAGAGTGAGAAATAAATCGAGTAATGGTCGACATTATGGGGGGATAGCGATATTGATCCGGGATGATATATTTGATAGCATCCATAGGCTATTGAGTGCGTCAGAAAATATTGTGTGGTTACAAATGTCCATGTGGGATAAGAGGTATGTTATAGGCTGTGTATATATACCCCCTGAAAATAGTTCTTATATGAATGAGTATACATGGGACATATTAATTGAGGAGTATGTTAATTATGTTGAGCTGTTTAGTGACCATTTTTTTGTATTACTAGGTGATTTCAACGCCTACACGGGTACGAGTACAGAGGTTGAAGACATACAGGTGGATCTTGGCAACCCTTGCTTATCAGGTATGGAGAGTATGGTTGAATGGTATGGAAGAAACGGATGTCCGAAAGGTAGGACAAGCAAAGATGAAACTAGGAGGAAAAATAGGTGGGGCCATAAGTTGATAAATTTTTGTAGTGAGGGTCGGTTGATAATTTTGAATGGAAGGGTGGGTAAAGATCATGAAAGGGGAGATTTTACGTGCTTTGGTTCGGGGAAGCCTAGCGTGATTGATTATATTATGGTTGATAGGAGGTTATGGGAAAATTGTTTGGATTTTTATGTTATGGATGTTGTAGGATCAGACCACCAGCCAATAGAGGTAGTCATGAAGGCAGGACAGGCGAAGAAATGGATGTATGAGATAGAGGGTGAGAGATATAGTTGGAGGAATAAGGGGAAGAGGGAAGATAAGGGTAGGAAGGTAATGAAGCAGCAGATTAGGGTAGATTGTATGGAGGAAAACCGTTTGAAAAATTTGTTGGAAAGTGAACAGATGCAGAAAAGGGCGGAGGAATGCATATATATACTGGGAGAAGGGAAGTTAGAAGAAGCCGTGCAAGAAATATCAGAGGAAGTATACCAGAAATGCAGTGGGATATCAAATAACAAGGAGAGGGTGAGAAATACAAACGAATTCTTTGATGAGGATTGTCGGAGGCTGAAAGTAAACCTTATTCAACTTCTCAGGAAAGTGAAAGGAGCACTAAATGACCAGGAAATGAATAAACACTTATCGGAGTACCGAACAGAGAGAAAAATCTACAAGAGGTTATTAAAAATGAGAAAAAAACAAGTAGAAGAGATTAGGGCTATAAAGATCAGCGAGGAATACTTGTCAAAAGACCCAAAACAGTTTTGGAGTGAAGTAAGGCGGGAATTCAAGGCCAACGACAAACTCATACCTCCAGCTGAGTCGTGGAAAACATACCTGGAGCAGGACACTAGCAAAAGGGAGCAATATGAAGACGGTATAGGGAGTCTAGTAGAGGAGCTACGAGAGCAGAATGGTTTCCCCTTAAGACAAGAGGATTATAGTCTATTAGAACCGATTAAGGTAGAGGAAGTTTGTGCAAGCCTAAAAGGAATGAAGGGATCTTCGGCGCCGGGGGTGGATGGAATACCAGCAAAGATTTGGAAAATGGGGAAAACAGTTCTAGTACCAGTTTTAGCAGCAGTTTTCAGTTTTGTGACTGAAAATAGGAAATGGCCTGAGCAGTGGAATGTGTCAGTAGGAATACCAATTTTCAAAAAAGGTAACAGACAGGATCATAGTAATTATAGAATAATTAGTTTAGGAAATGTGATGAGTAAGATTTTCTGCAAGGTTATAGACTCAAGATTAGGGAAGTGGTTGGAGGTAAAGGCACTGCTATCCCCTTTTCAGGTAGGGTTTAGAAAAAATCATAGTGCAGTAGATCATATTTTTACTTTGAGAATTATGGTAGAGAAGTATAGGAAAGGAAAAGGGGGGAGGTTATATGCAGCGTTTTTAGACCTGAAAGGAGCATATGATAATGTCGATAGGAACCTGTTAATGTTAAACCTGTTATCTTTAGGACTGCCTCACTATTTCGTATTGTTGCTGTGCGAAATGTATAAATACGTGAAGTTAGTAGTGAAAGTCGCGGGAAAGTGCTCAACTCCAGTGCAATCTTTATTGGGACTAAAGCAGGGATGTGTGCTGTCACCAAAATTGTTTAGCCTCTATTTAAATGATGCCAATGAATTTTTCGCTAAGAATAATGCACCAATGTTATCGATAGATTTGCTTAAACTGTGCTTACTACTATTTGCTGACGACATCGTATTACTGGCTGAAACAAAGGAGAAACTGCAACAATTATTAGAGATTACGGAGGTTTATTTGGAAGAGAAGAAGTTAATCCTGAACACATCGAAGTCAGTGGTGATGGTATTTGGTCGTAAAGCCATGGAAAGTGAAGATGTGAATTTTTTCTTTAAAGGTGAAACTATACCAGTGAATAATGAATTTGTTTATCTTGGGGTAAAGTTTACTAGTAATGGGAAATTCAGTGGGCATCTGGATCTAGCGAATGCAAGGGGGAGGTATATTAGCGGTGAAATAGCGAGGAGTAGTCTTAGACGGGTGAGAGATATTAGAGTACATAAGAGGATTTGGACAAGTAAGATAGTACCGGCGATGCATTATGGAGCAGAGATCTGGGGCTATCGGAAAGGTCCAAAACTTGAGGTGGTTATGATGAGATATTATAAGAGGATGTTAGGACTATGGGATTCGTTTAGTAATTTGGTAATCCAGGGGGATTTAGGGCTAGTATCGCTGCGATCTATGAGGCTAGTGACCATGGTGAGATATTGGGTTAGGATACTGGGTATGCAGAGATTTACGGTAGCGAAGGCAGCATACTTAGAGGCGTTGAGACAGAATAGTAAAACAGGGTGGCCGGCGGAGATTAAGGACATCTTAGACAAGTGTGGATTAGGAGAATGGTGGAATGAAGGAACGGGGATTATGGGTATGGAGGAAATAGTAATAAGGGAGGTACAAGAGAGATTGAAGAATCAAGAAATACAGATATGGTGGGCAAGTCTGGATCGTTCAGGGTCGTTAAAATTTTATAAACAGATAAAGAGGAGTTGGGGGGAGGAGGTATTTTGGAAGGTTGGGTTAAGTAGAGAGGATTTGAAGGCGTATTTGGATTGGAGGGGAAATGGATTTTTGATTGGGGAGAAAAGAAAGTATCAAGGGAGAAAAGGGGAGAAGGTAGTATCTATTGCTTGTCCTATGTGCGGATCTCAGGATGAAAGTTTAATACATTTTGTGTGTGAATGTGTCGAATTGAATGATTGGAGGCGTGAGATGTATGGTAAAGAAAAATTGAATGAGATATGGATGGTAGATAGAATGAATGATACAAATTTCCTGAGTATCAAAAGGATAGCAAGGTTTGTCAGGATTGCAGCGGTGCATCGGGAGAGTTTTCTTTAAATTGTTTTAATTTAATGTAGTTAATTTGTTGTTTGTGTATTATGTAATTTTCCTATGGCCCACGGGCTTTTTTTTCTGGAATACTTTATTATTAATTATTATTATAAGACACAATATGAATTATTATTATAAGTCACAAAGACAGCAAGTCTTAATAATTTGAGGCCTAGATCTGGAGAATTTCCTAAGCAAATCCTTTCTTCTCTCCACGTTCCCGGAATAGAATTACACTAAATTTCCTCCGTTGAATCCTAGTTGAGAGTCAACTTTTTCCCATCAAGATTGGAAGTGCTCTCCCTTTCCCGTTATATGATATAAAACACAAGAATTTCTTTTTCTCTTCTTTTTTTTTCTCTCTCTTTCAATCGGGAAAGCGGAAGATTTATGGGATGACTAATTAAGCGTGGGGGTCCTTGGCAATATTTTTAGAATAGGTTGTTAAGAGTGAAAATATTATTAATAAAGGAGAAAAGTTCGTTAATCCTTAGTAAGAAGAAAAGTTTTTATGATTAACTTATTTTGTCGTTAGTTTAGATATTTTCGCGCTGTATTCTGTTTCTGTGCGTGCTTGTAATTTGTACTGTTGTTTAATTTTCTTGCTTGTGTGTTATTTATTTATATTGTTGTGTGTATATGGCCCTTAGGCTTTTGAAATACACTTATCTATCTATCTATCTATCTAACTACGTATGTTGAAAAAATGAAGATATTAGACTATTTTATAATTGCAAATGGTAAAGAATGTGCTTAAAGGCTCTTTTCCTATGGCAAAAGTTTTAGTTTTCGAGGGTAATAGCTACGTATGTTGGAAAAATGAAGATATTAGACTATTTTATGATTGCACATGGTAAAGAAAGTGCTTAAAGGCTCTTTTCCTATTTCAAAAGTTTTAGTTTTCGAGGGTAATAGCTACGTATGTTGAAAAAATGAATATATTAGACTATTTTATGATTGCAAATGGTAAAGAATGTGATTAAAGGCTCTTTTCCTATTTCAAAATTTTAGTTTTCGAGGGTAATAGCTACGTATGTTGGAAAAATGAAGATATTAGACTATTTTATGATTGCACATGGTAAAAAATGTGCTTAAAGGCTCTTTTCCTACGGCAAAAGTTTTAGTTTTCGAGGGTAATAGCTACGTATGTTGGAAAAATGAAAATATTAGACTATTTTATGATTGCACATGGTAAAAAATGTGATTAAAGGCTCTTTTCCTATGTCAAAAGTTTTAGTTTTCGAGGGTAATAGCTACGTATGTTGAAAAAATGAAGATATTAGACTATTTTATGATTGCACATGGTAAAGAAAGTGCTTAAAGGCTCTTTTCCTATGTCAAAAGTTTTAGTTTTCGAGGGTAATAGCTACGTATGTTGAAAAAATGAAGATATTAGACTATTTTATGATTGCAAATGGTAAAGAAAGTGCTTAAAGGCTCTTTTCCTATTTCAAAAGTTTTAGTTTTCGAGGGTAATAGCTACGTATGTTGAAAAAATGAAGATATTAGACTATTTTATAATTGCAAATGGTAACGAATGTGATTAAAGGCTCTTTTCCTATTTCAAAAGTTTTCGTTTTCGAGGGTAATAGCTACGTATGTTAGAAAAATGAAGATATTAGACTATTTTATGATTGCACATGGTAAAGAATGTGATTAAAGGCTCTTTTCCTATGTCAAAAGTTTTAGTTTTCGAGGGTAATAGCTACGTATGTTGAAAAAATGAAGATATTAGACTATTTTATAATTGCAAATGGTAAAGAAAGTGCTTAAAGGCTATTTTCCTATTTCAAAAGTTTTACTTTTCGAGGGTAATAGCTACGTATGTTGAAAAAATGAAGATATTAGATTATTTTATGATTGCAAATGGTAAAGAATGTGATTAAAGGCTCTTTTCCTATGTCAAAAGTTTTAGTTTTCGAGGGTAATAGCTACGTATGTTGAAAAAATGAAGATATTAGACTATTTTATGATTGCAAATGGTAAAGAATGTGATTAAAGGCTCTTTTCCTATGTCAAAAGTTTTAGTTTTCGAGGGTAATAGCTACGTATGTTGAAAAAATGAATATATTAGACTATTTTATGATTGCAAATGGTAAAGAATGTGATTAAAGGCTCTTTTCCTATTTCAAAATTTTAGTTTTCGAGGGTAATAGCTACGTATGTTGGAAAAATGAAGATATTAGACTATTTTATGATTGCACATGGTAAAAAATGTGCTTAAAGGCTCTTTTCCTATGGCAAAAGTTTTAGTTTTCGAGGGTAATAGCTACGTATGTTGGAAAATGAAAATATTAGACTATTTTATGATTGCACATGGTAAAAAATGTGATTAAAGGCTCTTTTCCTATGTCAAAAGTTTTGTTTCCTATGTCAAAAGTTATGTCATACGTAGCTATGGTAATAGCTACGTATGTTGGAAAAATGAAGATGTTAGACTATTTTATGATTGCACATGGTAAAAAATGTGCTTAAAGGCTCTTTTCCTATGGCAAAAGTTTTAGTTTTCGAGGGTAATAGCTACGTATGTTGGAAAAATGAAAATATTAGACTATTTTATGATTGCACATGGTAAAAAATGTGACAAAAGGCTCTTTTCCTATGTCAAAAGTTTTAGTTTTCGAGGGTAATAGCTACGTATGTTGAAAAAATGAAGATATTAGACTATTTTATGATTGCACATGGTAAAGAAAGTGCTTAAAGGCTCTTTTCCTATTTCAAAAGTTTTAGTTTTCGAGGGTAATAGCTACGTATGTTGAAAAAATGAAGATATTAGATTATTTTATGATTGCAAATGGTAAAGAATGTGATTAAAGGCTCTTTTCCTATGTCAAAAGTTTTAGTTTTCGATGGTAATAGCTACGTATGTTGAAAAAATGAAGATATTAGACTATTTTATGATTGCAAATGGTAAAGAATGTGATTAAAGGCTCTTTTCCTATGTCAAAAGTTTTAGTTTTCGAGGGTAATAGCTACGTATGTTGAAAAAATGAATATATTAGACTATTTTATGATTGCAAATGGTAAAGAATGTGATTAAAGGCTCTTTTCCTATTTCAAAATTTTAGTTTTCGAGGGTAATAGCTACGTATGTTGGAAAAATGAAGATATTAGACTATTTTATGATTGCACATGGTAAAAAATGTGCTTAAAGGCTCTTTTCCTATGGCAAAAGTTTTAGTTTTCGAGGGTAATAGCTACGTATGTTGGAAAATGAAAATATTAGACTATTTTATGATTGCACATGGTAAAAAATGTGATTAAAGGCTCTTTTCCTATGTCAAAAGTTTTGTTTCCTATGTAAAAAGTTATGTCATACGTAGCTATGGTAATAGCTACGTATGTTGGAAAAATGAAGATGTTAGACTATTTTATGATTGCACATGGTAAAAAATGTGCTTAAAGGCTCTTTTCCTATGGCAAAAGTTTTAGTTTTCGAGGGTAATAGCTACGTATGTTGGAAAAATGAAAATATTAGACTATTTTATGATTGCACATGGTAAAAAATGTGACAAAAGGCTCTTTTCCTATGTCAAAAGTTTTAGTTTTCGAGGGTAATAGCTACGTATGTTGAAAAAATGAAGATATTAGACTATTTTATGATTGCACATGGTAAAGAAAGTGCTTAAAGGCTCTTTTCCTATGTCAAAAGTTTTAGTTTTCGAGGGTAATAGCTACGTATGTTGAAAAAATGAAGATATTAGACTATTTTATGATTGCAAATGGTAAAGAAAGTGCTTAAAGGCTCTTTTCCTATTTCAAAAGTTTTAGTTTTCGTGGGTAATAGCTACGTATGTTGAAAAAACTAAGATTTTAGACTATTTTATAATTGCAAATGGTAACGAATGTGATTAAAGGCTCTTTTCCTATTTCAAAAGTTTTCGTTTTCGAGGGTAATAGCTACGTATGTTAGAAAAATTAAGATATTAGACTACTTTATGATTGCACATGGTAAAGAATGTGATTAAAGGCTCTTTTCCTATGTCAAAAGTTTTAGTTTTCGAGGGTAATAGCTACGTATGTTGAAAAAATGAAGATATTAGACTATTTTATAATTGCAAATGGTAAAGAAAGTGCTTAAAGGCTCTTTTCCTATTTCAAAAGTTTTAGTTTTCGAGGGTAATAGCTACGTATGTTGAAAAAATGAAGATATTAGATTATTTTATGATTGCAAATGGTACAGAATGTGATTAAAGGCTCTTTTCCTATGTCAAAAGTTTTAGTTTTCGAGGGTAATAGCTACCTATGTTGAAAAAATGAAGATATTAGACTATTTTGTGATTGCAAATGGTAAAGAATGTGATTAAAGGCTCTTTTCCTATGTCAAAAGTTTTAGTTTTCGAGGGTAATAGCTACGTATGTTGAAAAAATGAATATATTAGACTATTTTATGATTGCAAATGGTAAAGAATGTGATTAAAGGCTCTTTTCCTATTTCAAAAGTTTTAGTTTTCGAGGGTAATAGCTACGTATGTTGGAAAAATGAAGATATTAGACTATTTTATGATTGCACATGGTAAAAAATGTGCTTAAAGGCTCTTTTCCTATGGCAAAAGTTTTAGTTTTCGAGGGTAATAGCTACGTATGTTGGAAAAAATGAAGATATTAGACTATTTTATGATTGCACATGGTAAAAAATGTGATTAAAGGCTCTTTTTCTATGTCAAAAGTTTTAGTTTTCGAGGGTAATAGCTACGTATGTTGAAAAAATGAAGATATTAGACTATTTTATGATTGCAAATGGTAAAGAAAGTGCTTAAAGGCTCTTTTCCTGTTTCAAAAGTTTTAGTTTTCGAGGGTAATAGCTACGTATGTTGAAAAAATGAAGATATTAGACTATTTTATAATTGCAAATGGTAACGAATGTGATTAAAGGCTCTTTTCCTATTTCAAAAGTTTTCGTTTTCGAGGGTAATAGCTACATATGTTGGAAAAATGAAGATATTAGACTATTTTATGATTGCACATGGTAAAGAATGTGTTTAAAGGCTCTTTTCCTATGTCAAAAGTTTTAGTTTTCGAGGGTAATAGCTACGTATGTTAAAAAAATGAAGATATCAGACTATTTTATAATTGCAAATGGTAACGAATGTGATTAAAGGCCCTTTTCCTATGTCAAAAGTTTTAGTTTTCGAGGGTAATAGCTACGTATGTTGGAAAAATGAAGATATTAGACTATTTTATGATTGCACATGGTAAAGAATGTGATTAAAGGCTCTTTTCCTATGTCAAAAGTTTTAGTTTTCGAGGGTAATAGCTACGTATGTTGAAAAAATGAAGATATTAGACTATTTTATAATTGTAAATGGTAAAGAAAGTGCTTAAAGGCTCTTTTCCTATTTCAAAAGTTTTACTTTTCGAGGGTAATAGCTACGTATGTTGAAAAAATGAATATATTAGATTATTTTATGATTGCAAATGGTAAAGACTGTGATTAAAGGCTCTTTTCCTATGTCAAAAGTTTTAGTTTTCGAGGGTAATAGCTACCTATATTGAAAAATTGAAGATATTAGACTATTTTATGATTGCAAATGGTAGAGAATGTGGTTAAAGGCTCTTTTCCTATGTCAAAAGTTTTAGTTTTCGAGGGTAATAGCTACGTATGTTGAAAAAATGAATATATTAGACTATTTTATGATTGCAAATGGTAAAGAATGTGATTAAAGGCTCTTTTCCTATTTTAAAAGTTTTAGTTTTCGAGGGTAATAGCTACGTATGTTGGAAAAATGAAGATATTAGACTATTTTATGATTGCACATGGTAAAAAATGTGCTTAAAGGCTCTTTTCCTATGGCAAAAGTTTCAGTTTTCGAGGGTAATAGCTACGTATGTTGGAAAAAATGAAGATATTAGACTATTTTATGATTGCACATGGTAAAAAATGTGATTAAAGGCTCTTTTCCTATGTCAAAAGTTTTAGTTTTCGAGGGTAATAGCTACGTATGTTGAAAAAATGAAGATATTAGACTATTTTATAATTGCAAATGGTAACGAATGTGATTAAAGGCTCTTTTCCTATGTCAAAAGTTTTAGTTTTCGAGGGTAATAGCTATGTATGTTGAAAAAATGAAGATATTAGACTATTTTATGATTGCAAATGTTAAAGAATGTGATTAAAGGCTCTTTTCCTATGACAAAAGTTTTAGTTTTCGAGGGTAATAGCTACGTATGCTAAAAAAATGAAGATATTAGACTATTTTATAATTGCAAATGGTAAAGAATGTGCTTAAAGGCTCTTTTCCTATGGCAAAAGTTTTAGTTTTCGAGGGTAATAGCTACGTATGTTGGAATAATGAAGATATTAGACTATTTTATGATTGCACATGGTAAAGAAAGTGCTTAAAGGCTCTTTTCCTATTTCAAAAGTTTTAGTTTTCGAGGGTAATAGCTACGTATGTTGAAAAAATGAAGATATTAGATTATTTTATGATTGCAAATGGTAAAGAATGTGATTAAAGGCTCTTTTCCTATCTCAAAAGTTTTAGTTTTCGAGGGTAATAGCTACGTATGTTGAAAAAATGAAGATATTAGACTATTTTATGATTGCAAATGGTAAAGAATGTGATTAAAGGCTCTTTTCCTATGTCAAAAGTTTTAGTTTTCGAGGGTAATAGCTACGTATGTTGAAAAAATGAATATATTAGACTATTTTATGATTGCACATGGTAAAAAATGTGATTAAAGGCTCTTTTTCTATGTCAAAAGTTTTAGTTTTCGAGGGTAATAGCTACGTATGTTGAAAAAATGAAGATATTAGACTATTTTATGATTGCAAATGGTAAAGAAAGTGCTTAAAGGCTCTTTTCCTGTTTCAAAAGTTTTAGTTTTCGAGGGTAATAGCTACGTATGTTGAAAAAATGAAGATATTAGACTATTTTATAATTGCAAATGGTAACGAATGTGATTAAAGGCTCTTTTCCTATTTCAAAAGTTTTCGTTTTCGAGGGTAATAGCTACATATGTTGGAAAAATGAAGATATTAGACTATTTTATGATTGCACATGGTAAAGAATGTGTTTAAAGGCTCTTTTCCTATGTCAAAAGTTTTAGTTTTCGAGGGTAATAGCTACGTATGTTAAAAAAATGAAGATATCAGACTATTTTATAATTGCAAATGGTAACGAATGTGATTAAAGGCTCTTTTCCTATGTCAAAAGTTTTAGTTTTCGAGGGTAATAGCTACGTATGTTGGAAAAATGAAGATATTAGACTATTTTATGATTGCACATGGTAAAGAATGTGATTAAAGGCTCTTTTCCTATGTCAAAAGTTTTAGTTTTCGAGGGTAATAGCTACGTATGTTGAAAAAATGAAGATATTAGACTATTTTATAATTGTAAATGGTAAAGAAAGTGCTTAAAGGCTCTTTTCCTATTTCAAAAGTTTTACTTTTCGAGGGTAATAGCTACGTATGTTGAAAAAATGAATATATTAGATTATTTTATGATTGCAAATGGTAAAGACTGTGATTAAAGGCTCTTTTCCTATGTCAAAAGTTTTAGTTTTCGAGGGTAATAGCTACCTATATTGAAAAATTGAAGATATTAGACTATTTTATGATTGCAAATGGTAGAGAATGTGGTTAAAGGCTCTTTTCCTATGTCAAAAGTTTTAGTTTTCGAGGGTAATAGCTACGTATGTTGAAAAAATGAATATATTAGACTATTTTATGATTGCAAATGGTAAAGAATGTGATTAAAGGCTCTTTTCCTATTTTAAAAGTTTTAGTTTTCGAGGGTAATAGCTACGTATGTTGGAAAAATGAAGATATTAGACTATTTTATGATTGCACATGGTAAAAAATGTGCTTAAAGGCTCTTTTCCTATGGCAAAAGTTTCAGTTTTCGAGGGTAATAGCTACGTATGTTGGAAAAAATGAAGATATTAGACTATTTTATGATTGCACATGGTAAAAAATGTGATTAAAGGCTCTTTTCCTATGTCAAAAGTTTTAGTTTTCGAGGGTAATAGCTACGTATGTTGAAAAAATGAAGATATTAGACTATTTTATAATTGCAAATGGTAACGAATGTGATTAAAGGCTCTTTTCCTATGTCAAAAGTTTTAGTTTTCGAGGGTAATAGCTATGTATGTTGAAAAAATGAAGATATTAGACTATTTTATGATTGCAAATGTTAAAGAATGTGATTAAAGGCTCTTTTCCTATGACAAAAGTTTTAGTTTTCGAGGGTAATAGCTACGTATGCTAAAAAAATGAAGATATTAGACTATTTTATAATTGCAAATGGTAAAGAATGTGCTTAAAGGCTCTTTTCCTATGGCAAAAGTTTTAGTTTTCGAGGGTAATAGCTACGTATGTTGGAATAATGAAGATATTAGACTATTTTATGATTGCACATGGTAAAGAAAGTGCTTAAAGGCTCTTTTCCTATTTCAAAAGTTTTAGTTTTCGAGGGTAATAGCTACGTATGTTGAAAAAATGAAGATATTAGATTATTTTATGATTGCAAATGGTAAAGAATGTGATTAAAGGCTCTTTTCCTATCTCAAAAGTTTTAGTTTTCGAGGGTAATAGCTACGTATGTTGAAAAAATGAAGATATTAGACTATTTTATGATTGCAAATGGTAAAGAATGTGATTAAAGGCTCTTTTCCTATGTCAAAAGTTTTAGTTTTCGAGGGTAATAGCTACGTATGTTGAAAAAATGAATATATTAGACTATTTTATGATTGCAAATGGTAAAGAATGTGATTAAAGGCTCTTTTCCTATTTCAAAATTTTAGTTTTCGAGGGTAATAGCTACGTATGTTGGAAAAATGAAGATATTAGACTATTTTATGATTGCACATGGTAAAAAATGTGCTTAAAGGCTCTTTTCCTATGGCAAAAGTTTTAGTTTTCGAGGGTAATAGCTACGTATGTTGGAAAATGAAAATATTAGACTATTTTATGATTGCACATGGTAAAAAATGTGATTAAAGGCTCTTTTCCTATGTCAAAAGTTTTGTTTCCTATGTCAAAAGTTATGTCATACGTAGCTATGGTAATAGCTACGTATGTTGGAAAAATGAAGATGTTAGACTATTTTATGATTGCACATGGTAAAAAATGTGCTTAAAGGCTCTTTTCCTATGGCAAAAGTTTTAGTTTTCGAGGGTAATAGCTACGTATGTTGGAAAAATGAAAATATTAGACTATTTTATGATTGCACATGGTAAAAAATGTGACAAAGGCTCTTTTCCTATGTCAAAAGTTTTAGTTTTCGAGGGTAATAGCTACGTATGTTGAAAAAATGAAGATATTAGACTATTTTATGATTGCACATGGTAAAGAAAGTGCTTTAAGGCTCTTTTCCTATGTCAAAAGTTTTAGTTTTCGAGGGTAATAGCTACGTATGTTGAAAAAATGAAGATATTAGACTATTTTATGATTGCAAATGGTAAAGAAAGTGCTTAAAGCGCTCTTTTCCTATTTCAAAAGTTTTAGTTTTCGTGGGTAATAGCTACGTATGTTGAAAAAACTAAGATTTTAGACTATTTTATAATTGCAAATGGAACGAATGTGATTAAAGGCTCTTTTCCTATTTCAAAAGTTTTCGTTTTCGAGGGTAATAGCTACGTATGTTAGAAAAATTAAGATATTAGACTACTTTATGATTGCACATGGTAAAGAATGTGATTAAAGGCTCTTTTCCTATGTCAAAAGTTTTAGTTTTCGAGGGTAATAGCTACGTATGTTGAAAAAATGAAGATATTAGGACTATTTTATAATTGCAAATGGTAAAGAAAGTGCTTAAAGGCTCTTTTCCTATTTCAAAAGTTTTAGTTTTCGAGGGTAATAGCTACGTATGTTGAAAAAATGAAGATATTAGATTATTTTATGATTGCAAATGGTAAAGAATGTGATTAAAGGCTCTTTTCCTATTTCAATAGTTTTAGTTTTCGAGGGGTAATAGCTACCTATGTTGAAAAAATGAAGATATTAGACTATTTTGTGATTGCAAATGGTAAAGAATGTGATTAAAGGCTCTTTTCCTATGTCAAAAGTTTTAGTTTTCGAGGGTAATAGCTACGTATGTTGAAAAAATGAATATATTAGACTATTTTATGATTGCAAATGGTAAAGAATGTGATTAAAGGCTCTTTTCCTATTTCAAAAGTTTTAGTTTTCGAGGGTAATAGCTACGTATGTTGGAAAAAATGAAGATATTAGACTATTTTATGATTGCACATGGTAAAAAAATGTGCTTAAAGGCTCTTTTCCTATGGCAAAAGTTTTAGTTTTCGAGGGTAATAGCTACGTATGTTGGAAAAAATGAAGATATTAGACTATTTTATGATTGCACATGGTAAAAAAATGTGATTTAAAGGCTCTTTTTCTATGTCAAAAGTTTAGTTTTCGAGGGTAATAGCTACGTATGTTGAAAAAATGAAGATATTAGACTATTTTATGATTGCAAATGGTAAAGAAAGTGCTTAAAGGCTCTTTCCTGTTTCAAAAGTTTTAGTTTTCGAGGGTAATAGCTACGTATGTTGAAAAAATGAAGATATTAGACTATTTTATAATTGCAAATGGTAACGAATGTGATTAAAGGCTCTTTTCCTATTTCAAAAGTTTTCGTTTTCGAGGGTAATAGCTACATATGTTGAAAAAATGAAGATATTAGACTATTTTATGATTGCACATGGTAAAGAATGTGATTAAAGGCTCTTTTCCTATGTCAAAAGTTTTAGTTTTCGAGGGTAATAGCTACGTATGTTGAAAAAATGAAGATATTAGACTATTTTATAATTCCAAATGGTAACGAATGTGATTAAAGGCTCTTTTCCTATGTCCAAAAGTTTTAGTTTTCGAGGGTAATAGCTACGTATGTTGGAAAAATGAAGATATTAGGACTATTTTATGATTGCATATGGTAAAAGAATGTGATTAAAGGCTCTTTTCCTATTCCAAAAGTTTTAGTTTTCGAGGGTAATAGCTACGTATGTTCGAAAAATGAAGATATTAGACTATTTTATGATTGCACATGGTAAAGAAAGTGCTTAAAGGCTCTTTTCCTATTTCAAAAGTTTTAGTTTTCGAGGGTAATAGCTACGTATGTTGAAAAATGAAGATATTAGGACTATTTTATAATTGCAAATGGTAACGAATGTGATTAAAGGCTCTTTTCCTATTTCAAAAGTTTAGTTTTCGAGGGTAATAGCTACGTATGTGAAAAAATGAAGATATCAGACTATTTTATAATTGCAAATGGTAAAGAATGTGATTAAAGGCTCTTTTCCTATGTCAAAAGTTTTAGTTTTCGAGGGTAATAGCTACGTATGTTGGAAAAATGAAGATATTAGACTATTTTATGATTGCAAATGGTAAAGAATGTGATTAAAGGCTCTTTTCCTATGTCAAAAGTTTTAGTTTTCGAGGGTAATAGCTACGTATGTTGAAAAAATGAATATATTAGACTATTTTATGATTGCAAATGGTAAAGAAATGTGATTAAAGGCTCTTTTCTATTTCAAAATTTTAGTTTTCGAGGATAATAGCTACGTATGTTGGAAAAATGAAGATATTAGACTATTTTATGATTGCACATGGTAAAAAAATGTGCTTAAAGGCTCTTTTCCTATGGCAAAAGTTTTAGTTTTCGAGGGTAATAGCTACGTATGTTGGAAAAATGAAAATATTAGACTATTTTATGATTGCACATGGTAAAAAATGTGATTAAAGGCTCTTTCCTATGTCAAAAGTTTTAGTTTTCGAGGGGTAATATCTACGTATGTTGAAAAAATGAAGATATTAGACTATTTTATGATTGCACATGGTAAAGAAAGTGCTTAAAGGCTCTTTTCCTATGTCAAAAGTTTTAGTTTTCGAGAGTAATAGCTACGTATGTTGAAAAAATGAAGATATTAGACTATTTTATGATTGCAAATGGTAAAGAAAGTGCTTAAAGGTCTCTTTTCCTATTTCAAAAGTTTTAGTTTTCGAGGGTAATAGCTACGTATGTTGAAAAAATGAAGATATTAGACTATTTTATTATTGCAAATGGTAACGAATGTGATTAAAGGCTCTTTTCCTATTTCAAAAGTTTTCGTTTTCGAGGGTAATAGCTACGTATGTTTAGAAAAATGAAGATATTAGACTATTTTATGATTGCACATGGTAAAGAATGTGATTAAAGGCTCATTTCCTATGTCAAAAGTTTTAGTTTTCGAGGGTAATAGCTACGTATGTTGAAAAAATGAAGATATTAGACTATTTTATAGTTGCAAATGGTAAAGAAAGTGCTTAAAGGCTTTTTCCTATTTCAAAAGTTTTAGTTTTCGAGGGTGATAGCTACGTATGTTGAAAAAATGAAGATATTAGATTATTTTATGATTGCAAATGGTAAAGAATGTGATTAAAGGCTCTTTTTCTATGTCAAAAGTTTTAGTTTTCGAGGGTAATAGCTACCTATGTTGAAAAAATGAAGATATTAGACTATTTTATGATTGCAAATGGTAAAGAATGTGATTAAAGGATCTTTTCCTATGTCAAAGTTTTAGTTTTCGAGGGTAATAGCTACGTATGTTGAAAAAATGAATAGATTAGACTATTTTATGATTGCAAATGTAAAGGAATGTGATTAAAGGCTCTTTTCCTATTTCAAAAGTTTTAGTTTTCGAGGGTAATAGCTACGTATGTTGGAAAAATGAAGATATTAGACTATTTTATGATTGCACATGGTAAAAAATGTGCTTAAAGGCTCTTTTCCTATGGCAAAAGTTTTAGTTTTCGAGGGTAATAGCTACGTATGTTGGAAAAATGAAGATATTAGACTATTTTATGATTGCACATGGTAAAAAATGTGATTAAAGGCTCTTTTTCTATGTCAAAAGTTTTAGTTTTCGAGGGTAATAGCTACGTATGTGAAAAAATGAAGATATTAGACTATTTTATGATTGCAAATGGTAAAGAAAGTGCTTAAAGGCTCTTTTCCTATTTCAAAAGTTTTAGTTTTCGAGGGTAATAGCTACGTATGTTGAAAAAATGAAGATATAGACTATTTTATAATTGCAAATGGTAACGAATGTGATTAAAGGCTCTTTTCCTATTTCAAAAGTTTTCGTTTTCGAGGGTAATAGCTACATATGTTGGAAAAATGAAGATATTAGACTATTTTATGATTGCACATGGTAAAGAATGTGATTAAAGGCTCTTTTCCTATGTCAAAAGTTTTAGTTTTCGAGGGTAATAGCTACGTATGTTGAAAAAATGAAGATATCAGACTATTTTATAATTGCCAAATGGTAACGAATGTGATTAAAGGCTCTTTTCCTATGTCAAAATTTTTAGTTTTCGAGGGTAATAGCTACGTATGTTGGAAAAATGAAGATATTAGACTATTTTATGATTGCACATGGTAAAGAATGTGATTAAAGGCTCTTTTCCTATGTCAAAAGTTTTAGTTTTCGAGGGTAATAGCTACGTATGTTGGAAAAATGAAGATATTAGACTATTTTATGATTGCACATGGTAAAGAAAGTGCTTAAAGGCTCTTTTCCTATTTCAAAAGTTTTAGTTTTCGAGGCTAATAGCAATGTATGTTGAAAAAATGAATATATTAGACTATTTTATGATTGCAAATGGTTAAAGAATGTGATTAAAGCTCTTTTCCTATGTCAAAAGTTTTAGTTTTCGAGGGTAATAGCTACGTATGTTGAAAAAATGAAGATATTAGACTATTTTATGATTGCACATGGTAAAGAAAGTGCTTAAAGGCTCTTTTCCTATTTCAAAAGTTTTAGTTTTCGAGGGTAATACCTACGTATGTTGAAAAAAATGAAGATATTAGACTATTTTATGATTGCAAATGGTAAAGAATGTGATTAAAGGCTCTTTTCCTATGTCAAAAGTTTTAGTTTTCGAGGGTAATAGCTACGTATGTTGGAAAAATAAGATATTAGACTATTTTATGATTGTGCATGGTAAAGAATGTGATTAAAGGCTCTTTTTCTATGGCAAAAGCTTTAGTTTTCGAGGGTAATAGCTACGTATGTTGAAAAAATGAAGATATTAGACTATTTTATGATTGCACATGGTAAAGAAAGTGCTTAAAGGCTCTTTTTCCTTTTTCAAAAGTTTTAGTTTTCGAGGGTAATAGCTACGTATGTTGAAAAAATGAAGATATTAGACTATTTTATGATTGCAAATGGTAAAGAATGT
>NW_027065548.1:0-21558 GCF_032884065.1 Artemia franciscana | reverse complement strand
GTGATTAAAGGCTCTTTTCCTATTTCAAAAGTTTTAGTTTTCGAGGGTAATAGCTACGTATGTTGAAAAAATGAAGATATTAGACTATTTTATGATTGCAAATGGTAAAGAATGTGATTAAAGGCTCTTTTCCTATTTCAAAAGTTTTAGTTTTCGAGGGTAATAGCTACGTATGTTGAAAAAATGAAGATATTAGACTATTTTATGATTGCAAATGGTAAAGAATGTGATTAAAGGCTCTTTTCCTATTTCAAAAGTTTTAGTTTTCGAGGGTAATAGCTACGTATGTTGAAAAATGAAGATATTAGACTATTTTATGATTGCACATGGTAAAGAATGTGATTAAAGGCTCTTTTCCTATGTCAAAAGTTTTAGTTTTCGAGGATAATAGCTACGTATGTTGAAAAAATGAAGATATTAGACTATTTTACGATTGCAAATGGTAAAGAATGTGATTAAAGGCTCTTTTCCTATGTCAAAAGTTTTAGTTTTCGAGGGTAATAGCTACGTATGTTGAAAAAATGAAGATATTAGACTATTTTATGATTGCAAATGGTAAAGAATGTGATTAAAGGCTCTTTTCCTATTTCAAAAGTTTTAGTTTTTGAGGGTAATAGCTTTGTCTGTGGAAAAAATGAAGATATTAGACTATTTTATGATTGCAACATGGTAAAGAATGTGATTAAAGGCTCTTTTCCTATTTCAAAAGTTTTAGTTTTCGAGGGTAATAGCTACGTATGTTGAAAAAATGAAGATATTAGACTATTTTATGATTGCACATGGTAAAGAATGTGATTAAAGGCTCTTTTCCTATGTCAAAAGTTTTAGTTTTCGAGGGTAATAGCTACGTATGTTGAAAAAATGAAGATATTAGACTATTTTATGATTGCAAATGGTAAAGAATGTGATTAAAGGCTCTTTTCCTATTTCAAAACTTTTAGTTTTCGAGGGTAATAGCTACGTATGTTGAAAAAATGAAGATATTAGACTATTTTATGATTGCAAATGGTAAAGAATGTGATTAAAGGCTCTTTTCCTATGTCAAAAGTTTTAGTTTTCGAGGGTAATAGCTACGTATGTTGAAAAAATGAAGATATTATACTATTTTATGATTGCAAATGGTAAAGAATGTAATTAAAGGCTCTTTTCCTATGTCAAAAAGTTTTAGTTTCGAGGGTAATAGCTACGTATGTTGAAAAAATGAAGATATTAGACTATTTTATGATTGCAAATGGTAAAGAATGTAATTAAAGGCTCTTTTCCTATATCAAAAGTTTTATTTTCGAGGGTAATAGCTACGTATGTTGAAAAAATGAAGATATTAGACTATTTTATGATTGCACATGGTAAAGAATGTGATTAAAGGCTCTTTTCCTATTTCAAAAGTTTTATTTTTCGAGGGTAATAGCTACGTATGTTGAAAAAATGAAGATATTAGACTATTTTATGATTGCACATTGGTAAAGAATGTGATTAAAGGCTCTTTTCCTATTTCAAAAGTTTTTGTTTTCGAGGGTAATAGCTACGTATGTTGAAAAAATGAAGATATTAGACTATTTTATGATTGCATATGGTAAAGAATGTGATTAAAGGCTCTTTTCCTATTTCAAAAGTTTTAGTTTTCGAGGGTAATAGCTACGTATGTTGAAAAAATGAAGATATTAGACTATTTTATGATTGCAAATGGTAAAGAATGTGATTAAAGGCTCTTTTCCTATTTCAAAAGTTTTAGTTTTCGAGGGTAATAGCTACGTATGTTGAAAAAATGAAGATATTAGACTATTTTATGATTGCACATGGTAAAGAATGTGATTAAAGGCTCTTTTCCTATTTCAAAAGTTTTAGTTTTCGAGGGTAATAGCTACGTATGTTGAAAAAATGAAGATATTAGACTATTTTATGATTGCAAATGGTAAAGAATGTGATTAAAGGCTCTTTTCCTATGTCAAAAGTTTTAGTTTTCGAGGGTAATAGCTACGTATGTTGAAAAATGAAGATATTAGACTATTTTATGATTGCAAATGGTAAAGAATGTGATTAAAGGCTCTTTTCCTTTTTCAAAAGTTTTATTTTTCGAGGGTAATAGCTCCGTATGTTGAAAAAATGAAGATATTAGACTATTTTATGATTGCAAATGGTAAAGAATGTGATTAAAGGCTCTTTTCCTATGTCAAAAGTTTTACTTTTCGAGGGTAATAGCTACGTATGTTGAAAAATGAAGATATTAGACTATTTTATGATTGCAAATGGTAAAGAATGTGATTAAAGGCTCTTTTCCTATTTCAAAAGTTTTAGTTTTCGAGGGTAATAGCTACGTATGTTGAAAAAATGAAGATATTAGACTATTTTATGATTGCACATGGTAAAGAATGTGATTAAAGGCTGTTTTCCTATGTCAAAAGTTTTAGTTTTCGAGGGTAATAGCTACGTATGTTGAAAAAATGAAGATATTAGACTATTTTATGATTGCAAATGGTAAAGAATGTGATTAAAGGATCTTTTCCTATTTCAAAAGTTTTAGTTTTCGAGGGTAATAGCTTCGTATGTTGAAAAAATGAAGATATTAGACAATTTTATGATTGCACATGGTAAAGAATGTGATTAAAGGCTCTTTTCCTATTTCAAAAGTTTTAGTTTTCGAGGGTAATAGCTTTGTCTGTGGAAAAATGAAGATATTAGACTATTTTATGATTGCACATGGTAAAGAATGTGATTAAAGGCTCTTTTCCTATTTCAAAAGTTTTAGTTTTCGAGGGTAATAGCTACGTATGTTGAAAAAATGAAGATATTAGACTATTTTATGATTGCACATGGTAAAGAATGTGATTAAAGGCTCTTTTCCTATGTCAAAAGTTTTAGTTTTCGAGGGTAATAGCTACGTATGCTGAAAAAATGAAGATATTAGACTATTTTATGATTGCAAATGGTAAAGAATGTGATTAAAGGCTCTTTTCCTATTTCAAAAGTTTTAGTTTTCGAGGGTAATAGCTACGTATGTTGAAAAAATGAAGATATTAGACTATTTTATGATTGCAAATGGTAAAGAATGTAATTAAAGGCTCTTTTCCTATTTAAAAGTTTTAGTTTTCGAGGGTAATAGCTACGTATGTTGAAAAAATGAAGATATTAGACTATTTTATGATTGCAATGGTAAAGAATGTGATTAAAGGCTCTTTTCCTATGTAAAAGTTTTAGTTTTCGAGGGTAATAGCTACGTATGTTGAAAAAATGAAGATATTAGACTATTTTATGATTGCACATGGTAAAGAATGTGATTAAAGGCTCTTTTCCTATGTCAAAAGTTTTAGTTTTCGAGGGTAATAGCTACGTATGTTGAAAAAATGAAGTTATTAGACTATTTTATGATTGCAAATGGTAAAGAATGTGATTAAAGGCTCTTTTCCTATTTCAAAAGTTTTATTTTTCGAGGGTAATAGCTACGTATGTTGAAAAAATGAAGATATTAGACTATTTTATGATTGCACATGGTAAAGAATGTGATTAAAGGCTCTTTTCCTATTTCAAAAGTTTTAGTTTTCGAGGGTAATAGCTACGTATGTTGAAAAAATGAAGATATTAGACTATTTTATGATTGCACATGGTAAAGAATGTGATTAAAGGCTCTTTTCCTATTTCAAAGTTTTAGTTTTCGAGGGTAATAGCTTATGTCTGAGGAAAAAATGAAGATATTAGACAATTTTATGATTGCAAATGGTAAAGAATGTGATTAAAGGCTCTTTTCCTATTTCAAAAGTTTTAGTTTTCGAGGGTAAGAGCTACGTATGTTGAAAAAATGAAGATATTAGACTATTTTATGATTGCACATGGTAAAGAATGTGATTAAAGGCTCTTTTCCTATTTCAAAAGTTTTAGTTTTCGAGGGTAATAGCTACGTATGTTGAAAAAATGAAGATATTAGACTATTTTATGATTGCACATGGTAAAGAATGTGATTAAAGGCTCTTTTCCTATGTCAAAAGTTTTAGTTTTCGAGGGTAATAGCTACGTATGTTGAAAAATGAAGATATTAGACTATTTTATGATTGCAAATGGTAAAGAATGTGATTAAAGGCTCTTTTCCTATGTCAAAAGTTTTAGTTTTCGAGGGTAATAGCTACGTATGTTGAAAAATGAAGATATTAGACTATTTTATGATTGCAAATGGTAAAGAATGTGATTAAAGGCTCTTTTCCTATTTCAAAAGTTTTAGTTTTCGAGGGTAATAGCTACGTATGTTGAAAAAATGAAGATATTAGACAATTTTATGATTGCACATGGTAAAGAATGTGATTAAAGGCTCTTTTCCTATGTCAAAAGTTTTAGTTTTCGAGGGTAATAGCTACGTATGTTGAAAAAATGAAGATATTAGACTATTTTATGATTGCAAATGGTAAAGAATGTGATTAAAGGCTCTTTTCCTATTCAAAAGTTTTAGTTTTCGAGGGTAATAGCTACGTATGTTGAAAAAATGAAGATATTAGACTATTTTATGATTGCAAATGGTAAAGAATGTGATTAAAGGCTCTTTTCCTATTTCAAAAGTTTTAGTTTTCGAGGGTAATAGCTACGTATGTTGAAAAAATGAAGATATTAGACTATTTTATGATTGCAATGGTAAAGAATGTGATTAAAGGCTCTTTTCCTATTTCAAAAGTTTTAGTTTTCGAGGGTAATAGCTACGTATGTTGAAAAAATGAAGATATTAGACTATTTTATGATTGCAATGGTAAAGAATGTGATTAAAGGCTCTTTTCCTATTTCAAAAGTTTTAGTTTTCGAGGGTAATAGCTACGTATGTTGAAAAAATGAAGATATTAGACTATTTTATGATTGCAAATGGTAAAGAATGTGATTAAAGGCTCTTTTCCTATTCAAAAGTTTTAGTTTTCGAGGGTAATAGCTACGTATGTTGAAAAAATGAAGATATTAGACTATTTTATGATTGCAAATGGTAAAGAATGTGATTAAAGGCTCTTTTCCTATTTAAAAAGTTTTAGTTTTCGAGGGTAATAGCTACGTATGTTGAAAAAATGAAGATATTAGACTATTTTATGATTGCAAATGGTAAAGAATGTGATTAAAGGCTCTTTTCCTATGTCAAAAGTTTTAGTTTTCGAGGGTAATAGCTACGTATGTTGCAAAAATGAAGATATTAGACTATTTTATGATTGCAAATGGTAAAGAATGTGATTAAAGGCTCTTTTCCTATGTCAAAAGTTTTAGTTTTCGAGGTAATAGCTACGTATGTTGAAAAAATGAAGATATTAGACAATTTTATGATTGCAAATGGTAAAGAATGTGATTAAAGGCTCTTTTCCTATGTCAAAAGTTTTGGTTTTCGAGGTAATAGCTACGTATGTTGAAAAAATGAAGATATTAGACTATTTTATGATTGCAAATGGTAAAGAATGTGATTAAAGGCTCTTTTCCTATTTCAAAAGTTTTAGTTTTCGAGTGTAATAGCTACGTATGTTGAAAAAATGAAGATATTAGACTATTTTATGATTGCACATGGTAAAGAATGTGATTAAAGGCTCTTTTCCTATTTCAAAAGTTTTAGTTTTCGGCGGTAAGAGCTACGTATGTTGAAAAAATGAAGATATTAGACAATTTTATGATTGCACATGGTAAAGAATGTGATTAAAGGCTCTTTTCCTATTTTAAAAGTTTTAGTTTTCGGCGGTAAGAGCTACGTATGTTGAAAAAATGAAGATATTAGACTATTTTATGATTGCACATGGTAAAGAATGTGATTAAAGGCTCTTTTCCTATTTCAAAAGTTTTAGTTTTCGAGGGTAAGAGCTACGTATGTTGAAAAAATGAAGATATTAGACTATTTTATGATTGCACATGGTAAAGAATGTGATTAAAGGCTCTTTTCCTATTTCAAAAGTTTTAGTTTTCGGGGGTAAGAGCTAGGTATGTTGAAAAAATGAAGATATTAGACTATTTTATGATTGCAAATGGTAAAGAATGTGATTAAAGGCTCTTTTCCTATTCAAAAGTTTTAGTTTTCGAGGTTAATAGCTACGTATGTTGAAAAAATGAAGATATTAGACTATTTTATGATTGCACATGGTAAAGAATGTGATTAAAGGCTCTTTTCCTATTTCAAAAGTTTTAGTTTTCGAGGTAATAGCTCTGTCTGTGGAAAAATGAAGATATTAGACTATTTTATGATTGCACATGGTAAAGAATGTGATTAAAGGCTCTTTTCCTATTCAAAAGTTTTAGTTTTCGAGGGTAATAGCTACGTATGTGAAAAAATGAAGATATTAGACTATTTTATGATTGCAAATGGTAAAGAATGTGATTAAAGGCTCTTTTCCTATGTCAAAAGTTTTAGTTTTCGAGGGTAATAGCTACGTATGTTGAAAAAATGAAGATATTAGACTATTTTATGATTGCAAATGGTAAAGAATGTGATTAAAGGCTCTTTTCCTATTTCAAAAGTTTTAGATTTCGAGGGTAATAGCTACGTATGTTGAAAAAATGAAGATATTAGACTATTTTATGATTGCAAATGGTAAAGAATGTGATTAAAGGCTCTTTTCCTATTTCAAAAGTTTTAGTTTTCGAGGGTAATAGCTACGTATGTTGAAAAAATGAAGATATTAGACTATTTTATGATTGCAAATGGTAAAGAATGTGATTAAAGGCTCTTTTCCTATGTCAAAAGTTTTAGTTTTCGAGGGTAATAGCTACGTATGTTGAAAAAATGAAGATATTAGACTATTTTATGATTGCAAATGGTAAAGAATGTGATTAAAGGCTCTTTTCCTATTTCAAAAGTTTTAGTTTTCGAGGGTAATAGCTACGTATGTTGAAAAAATGAAGATATTAGACAATTTTATGATTGCAAATGGTAAAGAATGTGATTAAACGCTCTTTTCCTATGTCAAAAATTTTAGTCTTCGAGGGAAATAGCTACGTATGTTGAAAAAATGAAGATATTAGACTATTTTATGATTGCAAATGGTAAAGAATGTAATTAAAGGCTCTTTTCCTATATCAAAAAGTTTTAATTTTCGAGGGTAATAGCTACGTATGTTGAAAAAATGAAGATATTAGACTATTTTATGATTGCAAATGGTAAAGAATGCGATTAAAGGCTCTTTTCCTATTTAAAAAGTTTTATTTTTCGAGGGTAATAGCTACGTATGTTGAAAAAATGAAGATATTAGACTATTTTATGATTGCACATGGTAAAGAATGTGATTAAAGGCTCTTTTCCTATTTCAAAAGTTTTTGTTTTCGAGGGTAATAGCTTTGTCTGTGGAAAAAATGAAGATATTAGACAATTTTATGATTGCATATGGTAAAGAATGTGATTAAAGGCTCTTTTCCTATTTCAAAAGTTTTAGTTTTCGAGGGTAATAGCTACGTATGTTGAAAAAATGAAGATACTAGACTATTTTATGATTGCAAATGGTAAAGAATGTGATTAAAGGCTCTTTTCCTATGTCAAAAGTTTTAGTTTTCGAGGGTAATAGCTACGTATGTTGAAAAAATGAAGATATTAGACTATTTTATGATTGCACATGGTAAAGAATGTGATTTAAGGCTCTTTTCCTATTTCAAAAGTTTTAGTTTTCGAGGGTAATAGCTACGTATGTTGAAAAAATGAAGATATTAGACTATTTTATGATTGCAAATGGTAAAGAATGTGATTAAAGGCTCTTTTCCTATGTCAAAAGTTTTACTTTTCGAGGGTAATAGCTACGTATGTTGAAAAATGAAGATATTAGACTATTTTATGATTGCAAATGGTAAAGAATGTGATTAAAGGCTCTTTTCCTTTTTCAAAAGTTTTAGTTTTCGAGGGTAATAGCTCCGTATGTTGAAAAAATGAAGATATTAGACTATTTTATGATTGCAAATGGTAAAGAATGTGATTAAAGGCTCTTTTCCTATGTCAAAAGTTTTACTTTTCGAGGGTAATAGCTACGTATGTTGAAAAATGAAGATATTAGACTATTTTATGATTGCAAATGGTAAAGAATGTGATTAAAGGCTCTTTTCCTATTTCAAAAGTTTTAGTTTTCGAGGGTAATAGCTACGTATGTTGAAAAAATGAAGATATTAGACTATTTTATGATTGCACATGGTAAAGAATGTGATTAAAGGCTGTTTTCCTATGTCAAAAGTTTTAGTTTTCGAGGGTAATAGCTACGTATGTTGAAAAAATGAAGATATTAGACTATTTTATGATTGCAAATGGTAAAGAATGTGATTAAAGGATCTTTTCCTATTTCAAAAGTTTTAGTTTTCGAGGGTAATAGCTTCGTATGTTGAAAAAATGAAGATATTAGACAATTTTATGATTGCACATGGTAAAGAATGTGATTAAAGGCTCTTTTCCTATTTCAAAAGTTTTAGTTTTCGAGGGTAATAGCTTTGTCTGTGGAAAAATGAAGATATTAGACTATTTTATGATTGCACATGGTAAAGAATGTGATTAAAGGCTCTTTTCCTATTTCAAAAGTTTTAGTTTTCGAGGGTAATAGCTACGTATGTTGAAAAAATGAAGATATTAGACTATTTTATGATTGCACATGGTAAAGAATGTGATTAAAGGCTCTTTTCCTATGTCAAAAGTTTTAGTTTTCGAGGGTAATAGCTACGTATGCTGAAAAAATGAAGATATTAGACTATTTTATGATTGCAAATGGTAAAGAATGTGATTAAAGGCTCTTTTCCTATTTCAAAAGCTTTAGTTTTCGAGGGTAATAGCTATGTATGTTGAAAAAATGAAGATATTAGACTATTTTATGATTGCAAATGGTAAAGAATGTGATTAAAGGCTCTTTTCCTATTTCAAAAGTTTTAGTTTTCGAGGGTAATAGCTACGTCTGTTGAAAAAATGAAGATATTGGACTATTTTATGATTGCAAATGGTAAAGAATGTAATTAAAGGCTCTTTTCCTATTTTAAAAGTTTTAGTTTTCGAGGGTAATAGCTACGTATGTTGAAAAAATGAAGATATTAGACTATTTTATGATTGCACATGGTAAAGAATGTGATTAAAGGCTCTTTTCCTATGTCAAAAGTTTTAGTTTTCGAGGGTAATAGCTACGTATGTTGAAAAAATGAAGATATTAGACAATTTTATTATTGCACATGGTAAAGAATGTGATTAAAGGCTCTTTTCCTATGTCAAAAGTTTTAGTTTTCGAGGGTAATAGCTACGTATGTTGAAAAAATGAAGTTATTAGACTATTTTATGATTGCAAATGGTAAAGAATGTGATTAAAGGCTCTTTTCCTATTTCAAAAGTTTTATTTTTCGAGGGTAATAGCTACGTATGTTGAAAAAATGAAGATATTAGACTATTTTATGATTGCACATGGTAAAGAATGTGATTAAAGGCTTTTTTCCTATTTCAAAAGTTTTGTTTTCGAGGGTAATAGCTACGTATGTTGAAAAAATGAAGATATTAGACTATTTTATGATTGCAAATGGTAAAGAATGTGATTAAAGGCTCTTTTCCTATTTCAAAGTTTTAGTTTTCAAGTTTAAGAGCTTTGTCTGTGGAAAAAATGAAGATATTAGACAATTTTATGATTACACATGGTAAAGAATGTGATTAAAGGCTCTTTTCCTATTTCAAAAGTTTTAGTTTTCGAGGGTAATAGCTACGTATGTTGAAAAAATGAAGATATTAGACAATTTTATGATTGCACATGGTAAAGAATGTGATTAAAGGCTCTTTTCCTATGTCAAAAGTTTTAGTTTTCGAGGGTAATAGCTACGTATGTTGAAAAAATGAAGATATTAGACAATTTTATGATTGCACATGGTAAAGAATGTGATTAAAGGCTCTTTTCCTATGTCAAAAGTTTTAGTTTTCGAGGGTAATAGCTACGTATGTTGAAAAATGAAGATATTAGACAATTTTATGATTGCACATGGTAAAGAATGTGATTAAAGGCTCTTTTCCTATTTCAAAAGTTTTAGTTTTCGAGGGTAATAGCTACGTATGTTGATAAAATGAAGATATTAGACAATTTTTATGATTGCACATGGTAAAGAATGTGATTAAAGGCTCTTTTCCTATTTCAAAAGTTTTAGTTTTCGAGGGTAATAGCTTTGTCTGTTGAAAATATGAAGATATTAGACAATTTTATGATTGCACATGGTAAAGAATGTGATTAAAGGCTCTTTTCCTATGTCAAAAGTTTTAGTTTTCGAGGGTAATAGCTACGTATGTTGAAAAAACGAAAATATTAGACTATTTTATGATGGCAAATGGTAAAGAATGTGATTAAAGGCTCTTTTCCTATTTCAAAAGTTTTAGTTTTCGAGGGTAATAGCTACGTATGTTGAAAAAATGAAGATATTAGACTATTTTATGATTGCAAATGGTAAAGAATGTGATTAAAGGCTCTTTTCCTATGTCAAAAGTTTTAGTTTTCGAGGGTAATAGCTACGTATGTTGAAAAAATGAAGATATTAGACTATTTTATGATTGCAAATGGTAAAGAATGTGATTAAAGGCTCTTTTCCTATTCTAAAAGTTTTAGTTTTCGGGGTAAGAGCTACGTATGTTGAAAAAATGAAGATATTAGACAATTTTATGATTGAAAATGGTAAAGAATGTGATTAAAGGCTCTTTTCCTATTCCAAAAGTTTTAGTTTTCGAGGGTAATAGCTACGTATGTTGAAAAAATGAAGATATTAGACTATTTTATGATTGCAAATGGTAAAGAATGTGATTAAAGGCTCTTTTCCTATTTAAAAGTTTTAGTTTTCGAGGGTAATAGCTACGTATGTTGAAAAAATGAAGATATTAGACTATTTTATGATTGCAAATGGTAAAGAATGTGATTAAAGGCTCTTTTCCTATTTAAAAGTTTTAGTTTTCGAGGGTAAGAGCTACGTATGTTGAAAAAATGAAGATATTAGACTATTTTATGATTGCAAATGGTAAAGAATGTGATTAAAGGCTCTTTTCCTATGTCAAAAGTTTTAGTTTTCGAGGGTAATAGCTACGTATGTTGAAAAAATGAAGATATTAGACAATTTTATGATTGCAAATGGTAAAGAATGTGATTAAAGGCTCTTTTCCTATTTCAAAAGTTTTAGTTTTCGAGGTAATAGCTACGTATATTGAAAAAATGAAGATATTAGACAATTTTATGATTGCACATGGTAAAGAATGTGATTAAAGGCTCTTTTCCTATTTCAAAAGTTTTAGTTTTCGAGTGTAATAGCTACGTATGTGAAAAAATGAAGATATTAGACAATTTTATGATTGCACATGGTAAAGAATGTGATTAAAGGCTCTTTTCCTATTTAAAAGTTTTAGTTTTCGAGGGTAATAGCTACGTATGTTGAAAAAATGAAGATATTAGACTATTTTATGATTGCAACATGGTAAAGAATGTGATTAAAGGCTCTTTTCCTATTTCAAAAGTTTTAGTTTTCGGCGGTAAGAGCTACGTATGTTGAAAAAATGAAGATATTAGACTATTTTATGATTGCACATGGTAAAGAATGTGATTAAAGGCTCTTTTCCTATTTCAAAAGTTTTATTTTTCGAGGGTAATAGCTACGTATGTTGAAAAAATGAAGATATTAGACTATTTTATGATTGCAAATGGTAAAGAATGTGATTAAAGGCTCTTTTCCTATTTCAAAAGTTTTAGTTTTCGGGGTAAGAGCTAGGTATGTTGAAAAAATGAAGATATTAGACTATTTTATGATTGCAAATGGTAAAGAATGTGATTAAAGGCTCTTTTCCTATGTCAAAAGTTTTAGTTTTCGAGGGTAATAGCTACGTATGTTGAAAAAATGAAGATATTAGACTATTTTATGATTGCAAATGGTAAAGAATGTGATTAAAGGCTCTTTTCCTATTTCAAAAGTTTTAGTTTTCGAGGGTAATAGCTACGTATGTTGAAAAAATGAAGATATTAGACAATTTTATGATTGCAAATGGTAAAGAATGTGATTAAAGGCTCTTTTCCTATGTCAAAAGTTTTAGTTTTCGAGGGAAATAGCTACGTATGTTGAAAAAATGAAGATATTAGACTATTTTATGATTGCAAATGGTAAAGAATGTGATTAAAGGCTCTTTTCCTATTCAAAAGTTTTAGTTTTCGAGGGTAATAGCTACGTATGTTGAAAAAATGAAGATATTAGACTATTTTATGATTGCAAATGGTAAAGAATGTGATTAAAGGCTCTTTTCCTATGTAAAAAGTTTTAGTTTTCGAGGGTAATAGCTACGTATGTTGAAAAAATGAAGATATTAGACTATTTTATGATTGCAAATGGTAAAGAATGTGATTAAAGGCTCTTTTCCTATTTCAAAAGTTTTGTTTTCGAGGGTAATAGCTACGTATGTTGAAAAAATGAAGATATTAGACTATTTTATGATTGCATATGGTAAAGAATGTGATTAAAGGCTCTTTTCCTATTTCAAAAGTTTTAGTTTTCGAGGGTAATAGCTACGTATGTTGAAAAAATGAAGATACTAGACTATTTTATGATTGCAAATGGTAAAGAATGTGATTAAAGGCTCTTTTCCTATGTCAAAAGTTTTAGTTTTCGAGGGTAATAGCTACGTATGTTGAAAAAATGAAGATATTAGACTATTTTATGATTGCACATGGTAAAGAATGTGATTAAAGGCTCTTTTCCTATTTCAAAAGTTTTAGTTTTCGAGGGTAATAGCTACGTATGTTGAAAAAATGAAGATATTAGACTATTTTATGATTGCAAATGGTAAAGAATGTGATTAAAGGCTCTTTTCCTATGTCAAAAGTTTTACTTTTCGAGGGTAATAGCTACGTATGTTGAAAAAATGAAGATATTAGACTATTTTATGATTGCAAATGGTAAAGAATGTGATTAAAGGCTCTTTTCCTTTTTCAAAAGTTTTAGTTTTCGAGGGTAATAGCTCCGTATGTTGAAAAAATGAAGATATTAGACTATTTTATGATTGCAAATGGTAAAGAATGTGATTAAAGGCTCTTTTCCTATGTCAAAAGTTTTACTTTTCGAGGGTAATAGCTACGTATGTTGAAAAATGAAGATATTAGACTATTTTATGATTGCAAATGGTAAAGAATGTGATTAAAGGCTCTTTTCCTATGTCAAAAGTTTTAGTTTTCGAGGGTAAATAGCTACGTATGTTGAAAAAATGAAGATATTAGACTATTTTATGATTGCAAATGGTAAAGAATGTGATTAAAGGCTCTTTTCCTATTTCAAAAGTTTTAGTTTTCGAGGGTAATAGCTACGTATGTTGAAAAAATGAAGATATTAGACAATTTTATGATTGCAAATGGTAAAGAATGTGATTAAAGGCTCTTTTCCTATGTCAAAAGTTTTAGTTTTCGAGGGAAATAGCTACGTATGTTGGAAAAATGAAGATATTAGACTATTTTATGATTGCAATGGTAAAGAATGTGATTAAAGGCTCTTTTCCTATTTCAAAAGTTTTAGTTTTCGCGGGTAATAGCTACGTATGTTGAAAAAATGAAGATATTAGACAATTTTATGATTGCACATGGTAAAGAATGTGATTAAAGGCTCTTTTCCTATGTAAAAAGTTTTAGAATTCGAGGGTAATAGCTACGTATGTTGAAAAAATGAAGATGTTAGACAATTTTATGATTGCAAATGGTAAAGAATGTGATTAAAGGCTCCTTTCCTATTTCAAAAGTTTTGGTTTTCGAGGTAATAGCTACGTATGTTAAAAAATGAAGATATTAGACTATTTTATGATTGCACATGGTAAAGAATGTGATTAAAGGCTCTTTTCCTATTTCAAAAGTTTTAGTTTTCGAGTGTAAGAGCTTTGTCTGTGGAAAAAATGAAGATATTAGACAATTTTATGATTGCACATGGTAAAGAATGTGATTAAAGGCTCTTTTCCTATTTTAAAAGTTTTAGTTTTCGAGGGTAATAGCTATGTATGTAGAAAAAATGAAGATATTAGACTATTTTATGATTGCAAATGGTAAAGAATGTGATTAAAGGCTCTTTTCCTATTTCAAAAGTTTTAGTTTTCGGCGGTAAGAGCTACGTATGTTGAAAAAATGAAGATATTAGACTATTTTATGATTGCACATGGTAAAGAATGTGATTAAAGGCTCTTTTCCTATTTCAAAAGTTTTATTTTTCGAGGGTAATAGCTACGTATGTTGAAAAAATGAGGTATTAGACTATTTTATGATTGCAAATGGTAAAGAATGTGATTAAAGGCTCTTTTCCTATTTCAAAAGTTTTAGTTTTCGGGGGTAAGAGCTAGGTATGTTGAAAAAATGAAGATATTAGACTATTTTATGATTGCAAATGGTAAAGAATGTGATTAAAGGCTCTTTTCCTATGTCAAAAGTTTTAGTTTTCGAGGTTAATAGCTACGTATGTTGAAAAAATGAAGATATTAGACTATTTTATGATTGCAAATGGTAAAGAATGTGATTAAAGGCTCTTTTCCTATTTCAAAAGTTTTAGTTTTCGAGGGTAATAGCTACGTATGTTGAAAAAATGAAGATATTAGACAATTTTATGATTGCAAATGGTAAAGAATGTGATTAAAGGCTCTTTTCCTATGTCAAAAGTTTTAGTTTTCGAGGGAAATAGCTACGTATGTTGAAAAAATGAAGATATTAGACTATTTTATGATTGCAAATGGTAAAGAATGTGATTAAAGGCTCTTTTCCTATTTCAAAAGTTTTAGTTTTCGAGGGTAATAGCTACGTATGTTGAAAAAATGAAGATATTAGACTATTTTATGATTGCAAATGGTAAAGAATGTGATTAAAGGCTCTTTTCCTATTTAAAAAGTTTTAGTTTTCGAGGGTAATAGCTACGTATGTTGAAAAAATGAAGATATTAGACTATTTTATGATTGCAAATGGTAAAGAATGTAATTAAAGGCTCTTTTCCTATTTCAAAAGTTTTGTTTTCGAGGGTAATAGCTACGTATGTTGAAAAAATGAAGATATTAGACAATTTTATGATTGCAAATGGTAAAGAATGTGATTAAAGGCTCTTTTCCTATGTCAAAAAGTTTTAGTTTTCGAGGGTAATAGCTACGTATGTTGAAAAAATGAAGATATTAGACTATTTTATGATTGCAAATGGTAAAGAATGTGATTAAAGGCTCTTTTCCTATATCAAAAGTTTTAGTTTTCGAGGGTAATAGCTACGTATGTTGAAAAAATGAAGATATTAGACTATTTTATGATTGCAAATGGTAAAGAATGTGATTAAAGGCTCTTTTCCTATTTCAAAAGTTTTAGTTTTCGAGGGTAATAGCTACGTATGTTGAAAAAATGAAGATATTAGACTATTTTATGATTGCAAATGGTAAAGAATGTGATTAAAGGCTCTTTTCCTATGTCAAAAGTTTTAGTTTTCGAGGGTAATAGCTACGTATGTTGAAAAAATGAAGATATTAGACTATTTTATGATTGCAAATGGTAAAGAATGTGATTAAAGGCTCTTTTCCTATTTCAAAAGTTTTAGTTTTCGAGGGTAATAGCTCCGTATGTTGAAAAAATGAAGATATTAGACTATTTTATGATTGCAAATGGTAAAGAATGTGATTAAAGGCTCTTTTCCTATGTCAAAAGTTTTACTTTTCGAGGGTAATAGCTACGTATGTTGAAAAATGAAGATATTAGACTATTTTATGATTGCAAATGGTAAAGAATGTGATTAAAGGCTCTTTTCCTATTTCAAAAGTTTTAGTTTTCGAGGGTAATAGCTACGTATGTTGAAAAAATGAAGATATTAGACTATTTTATGATTGCACATGGTAAAGAATGTGATTAAAGGCTCTTTTCCTATGTCAAAAGTTTTAGTTTTCGAGGGTAATAGCTACGTATGTTGAAAAATGAAGATATTAGACTATTTTATGATTGCAAATGGTAAAGAATGTGATTAAAGGCTCTTTTCCTATTTCAAAAGTTTTAGTTTTCGAGGGTAATAGCTTCGTATTTTGAAAAAATGAAGATATTAGACAATTTTATGATTGCACATGGTAAAGAATGTGATTAAAGGCTCTGTTCCTATTTCAAAAGTTTTAGTTTTCGAGGGTAATAGCTTTGTCTGTGGAAAAATGAAGATATTAGACTATTTTATGATTGCACATGGTAAAGAATGTGATTAAAGGCTCTTTTCCTATTTCAAAAGTTTTAGTTTTCGAGGGTAATAACTACGTATGTTGAAAAAATGAAGATATTAGACTATTTTATGATTGCACATGGTAAAGAATGTGATTAAAGGCTCTTTTCCTATGTCAAAAGTTTTAGTTTTCGAGGGTAATAGCTACGTATGCTGAAAAAATGAAGATATTAGACTATTTTATGATTGCAAATGGTAAAGAATGTGATTAAAGGCTCTTTTCCTATTTCAAAAGCTTTAGTTTTCGAGGGTAATAGCTATGTATGTTGAAAAAATGAAGATATTAGACTATTTTATGATTGCAAATGGTAAAGAATGTGATTAAAGGCTCTTTTCCTATTTCAAAAGTTTTAGTTTTCGAGGGTAATAGCTACGTCTGTTGAAAAAATGAAGATATTAGACTATTTTATGATTGCAAATGGTAAAGAATGTAATTAAAGGCTCTTTTCCTATTTCAAAAGTTTTAGTTTTCGAGGGTAATAGCTACGTATGTTGAAAAAATGAAGATACTAGACTATTTTATGATTGCAAATGGTAAAGAATGTAATTAAAGGCTCTTTTCCTATATCAAAAGTTTTAGTTTTCGAGGGTAATAGCTACGTATGTTGAAAAAATGAAGATATTAGACTATTTTATGATTGCACATGGTAAAGAATGTGATTTAAGGCTCTTTTCCTATTTCAAAAGTTTTAGTTTTCGAGGGTAATAGCTACGTATGTTGAAAAAATGAAGATATTAGACTATTTTATGATTGCAAATGGTAAAGAATGTGATTAAAGGCTCTTTTCCTATGTCAAAAGTTTTACTTTTCGAGGGTAATAGCTACGTATGTTGAAAAATGAAGATATTAGACTATTTTATGATTGCAAATGGTAAAGAATGTGATTAAAGGCTCTTTTCCTATTTCAAAAGTTTTAGTTTTCGAGGGTAATAGCTCCGTATGTTGAAAAAATGAAGATATTAGACTATTTTATGATTGCAAATGGTAAAGAATGTGATTAAAGGTTCTTTTCCTATGTCAAAAGTTTTACTTTTCGAGGGTAATAGCTACGTATGTTGAAAAATGAAGATATTAGACTATTTTATGATTGCAAATGGTAAAGAATGTGATTAAAGGCTCTTTTCCTATTTCAAAAGTTTTAGTTTTCGAGGGTAATAGCTACGTATGTTGAAAAAATGAAGATATTAGACTATTTTATGATTGCACATGGTAAAGAATGTGATTAAAGGCTGTTTTCCTATGTCAAAAGTTTTAGTTTTCGAGGGTAATAGCTACGTATGTTGAAAAAATGAAGATATTAGACTATTTTATGATTGCAAATGGTAAAGAATGTGATTAAAGGCTCTTTTCCTATTTCAAAAGTTTTAGTTTTCGAGGGTAATAGCTTCGTATTTTGAAAAAATGAAGATATTAGACAATTTTATGATTGCACATGGTAAAGAATGTGATTAAAGGCTCTGTTCCTATTTCAAAAGTTTTAGTTTTCGAGGGTAATAGCTTTGTCTGTGGAAAAATGAAGATATTAGACTATTTTATGATTGCACATGGTAAAGAATGTGATTAAAGGCTCTTTTCCTATTTCAAAAGTTTTAGTTTTCGAGGGTAATAACTACGTATGTTGAAAAAATGAAGATATTAGACTATTTTATGATTGCACATGGTAAAGAATGTGATTAAAGGCTCTTTTCCTATGTCAAAAGTTTTAGTTTTCGAGGGTAATAGCTACGTATGCTGAAAAAATGAAGATATTAGACTATTTTATGATTGCAAATGGTAAAGAATGTGATTAAAGGCTCTTTTCCTATTTCAAAAGCTTTAGTTTTCGAGGGTAATAGCTATGTATGTTGAAAAAATGAAGATATTAGACTATTTTATGATTGCAAATGGTAAAGAATGTGATTAAAGGCTCTTTTCCTATTTCAAAAGTTTTAGTTTTCGAGGTTAATAGCTACGTATGTTGAAAAAATGAAGATATTAGACTATTTTATGATTGCAAATGGTAAAGAATGTAATTAAAGGCTCTTTTCCTATTTCAAAAGTTTTAGTTTTCGAGGGTAATAGCTACGTATGTTGAAAAAATGAAGATATTAGACTATTTTATGATTGCACATGGTAAAGAATGTGATTAAAGGCTCTTTTCCTATGTCAAAAGTTTTAGTTTTCGAGGGTAATAGCTACGTATGTTGAAAAAATGAAGATATTAGACAATTTTATTATTGCACATGGTAAAGAATGTGATTAAAGGCTCTTTTCCTATGTCAAAAGTTTTAGTTTTCGAGGGTAATAGCTACGTATGTTGAAAAAATGAAGTTATTAGACTATTTTATGATTGCAAATGGTAAAGAATGTGATTAAAGGCTCTTTTCCTATTTCAAAAGTTTTATTTTTCGAGGGTAATAGCTACGTATGTTGAAAAAATGAAGATATTAGACTATTTTATGATTGCACATGGTAAAGAATGTGATTAAAGGCTCTTTTCCTATTTCAAAAGTTTTAGTTTTCGAGGGTAATAGCTACGTATCTTGAAAAAATGAAGATATTAGACTATTATATGATTGCAAATGGTAAAGAATGTGATTAAAGGCTCTTTTCCTATTTCAAGGTTTTAGTTTTCAAGTGTAAGAGCTTTGTCTGAGGAAAAAATGAAGATATTAGACAATTTTATGATTACACATGGTAAAGAATGTGATTAAAGGCTCTTTTCCTATGTCAAAAGTTTTAGTTTTCGAGGGTAATAGCTACGTATGTTGAAAAAATGAAGATATTAGACAATTTTATGATTGCACATGGTAAAGAATGTGATTAAAGGCTCTTTTCCTATGTCAAAAGTTTTAGTTTTCGAGGGTAATAGTTACGTATGTTGAAAAATTTGAAGATATTAGACTATTTTATGATTGCAAATGGTAAAGAATGTGATTAAAGGCTCTTTTCCTATTTCAAAAGTTTTAGTTTTCGAGGGTAATAGCTACGTATATTGATAAAATGAAGATATTAGACAATTTTTTGATTGCACATGGTAAAGAATGTGATTAAAGGCTCTTTTCCTATTTCAAAAGTTTTAGTTTTCGAGGGTAATAGCTTTGTCTGTGGAAAAAATGAAGATATTAGACAATTTTATGATTGCACATGGTAAAGAATGTGATTAAAGGCTCTTTTCCTATGTCAAAAGTTTTAGTTTTCGAGGGTAATAGCTACGTATGTTGAAAAAACGAAAATATTAGACTATTTTATGATTGCAAATGGTAAAGAATGTGATTAAAGGCTCTTTTCCTATTTCAAAAGTTTTAGTTTTCGAGGGTAATAGCTACGTATGTTGAAAAAATGAAGATATTAGACTATTTTATGATTGCAAATGGTAAAGAATGTGATTAAAGGCTCTTTTCCTATGTCAAAAGTTTTAGTTTTCGAGGGTAATAGCTACGTATGTTGAAAAAATGAAGATATTAGACTATTTTATGATTGCACATTGTAAAGAATGTGATTAAAGGCTCTTTTCCTATTTCAAAAGTTTTAGTTTTCGAGGGTAATAGCTACGTATGTTGAAAAAATGAAGATATTAGACTATTTTATGATTGCAAATGGTAAAGAATGTGATTAAAGGCTCTTTTCCTATTCTAAAAGTTTTAGTTTTCGGGGGTAAGAGCTACGTATGTTGAAAAAATGAAGATATTAGACAATTTTATGATTGAAAATGGTAAAGAATGTGATTAAAGGCTCTTTTCCTATTTCAAAAGTTTTAGTTTTCGGCGGTAAGAGGTACGTATGTTGAAAAAATGAAGATATTAGACTATTTTATGATTGCACATGGTAAAGAATGTGATTAAAGGCTCTTTTCCTATTTCAAAAGTTTTATTTTTCGAGGGTAATAGCTACGTATGTTGAAAAAATGAAGATATTAGACTATTTTATGATTGCAAATGGTAAAGAATGTGATTAAAGGCTCTTTTTCTATTTCAAAAGTTTTAGTTTTCGGGGGTAAGAGCTAGGTATGTTGAAAAAAATGAAGATATTAGACTATTTTATGATTGCAAATGGTAAAGAATGTGATTAAAGGCTCTTTTCCTATGTCAAAAGTTTTAGTTTTCGAGGTTAATAGCTACGTATGTTGAAAAAATGAAGATATTAGACTATTTTATGATTGCAAATGGTAAAGAATGTGATTAAAGGCTCTTTTCCTATTTCAAAAGTTTTAGTTTTCGAGGGTAATAGCTACGTATGTTGAAAAAATGAAGATATTAGACAATTTTATGATTGCAAATGGTAAAGAATGTGATTAAACGCTCTTTTCCTATGTCAAAAATTTTAGTCTTCGAGGGAAATAGCTACGTATGTTGAAAAAATGAAGATACTAGACTATTTTATGATTGCAAATGGTAAAGAATGTAATTAAAGGCTCTTTTCCTATATCAAAAGTTTTAGTTTTCGAGGGTAATAGCAACGTATGTTGAAAAAATGAAGATATTAGACTATTTTATGATTGAACATGGTAAAGAATGTGATTTAAGGCTCTTTTCCTATTTCAAAAGTTTTAGTTTTCGAGGGTAATAGCTACGTATGTTGAAAAAATGAAGATATTAGACTATTTTATGATTGCAAATCGTAAAGAATGTGATTAAAGGCTCTTTTCCTATGTCAAAAGTTTTACTTTTCGAGGGTAATAGCTACGTATGTTGAAAAATGAAGATATTAGACTATTTTATGATTGCAAATGGTAAAGAATGTGATTAAAGGCTCTTTTCCTTTTTCAAAAGTTTTAGTTTTCGAGGGTAATAGCTCCGTATGTTGAAAAAATGAAGATATTAGACTATTTTATGATTGCAAATGGTAAAGAATGTGATTAAAGGCTCTTTTCCTATGTCAAAAGTTTTAGTTTTCGAGGGTAATAGCTACGTATGTTGAAAAAATGAAGATATTAGACTATTTTATGATTGCAAATGGTAAAGAATGTGATTAAAGGCTCTTTTCCTATTTCAAAAGTTTTAGTTTTCGAGGGTAATAGCTTCGTATGTTGAAAAAATGAAGATATTAGACAATTTTATGATTGCACATGGTAAAGAATGTGATTAAAGGCTCTTTTCCTATTTCAAAAGTTTTAGTTTTCGAGGGTAATAGCTTTGTCTGTGGAAAAATGAAGATATTAGACTATTTTATGATTGCACATGGTAAAGAATGTGATTAAAGGCTCTTTTCCTATTTCAAAAGTTTAGTTTTCGAGGGTAATAGCTACGTATGTTGAAAAAATGAAGATATTAGACTATTTTATGATTGCACATGGTAAAGAATGTGATTAAAGGCTCTTTTCCTATGTCAAAAGTTTTAGTTTTCGAGGGTAATAGCTACGTATGCTGAAAAAATGAAGATATTAGACTATTTTATGATTGCAAATGGTAAAGAATGTGATTAAAGGCTCCTTT
>NW_027065547.1:0-21573 GCF_032884065.1 Artemia franciscana | reverse complement strand
TTTCGAGGGTAATAGCTACGTATGTTGGAAAAAATGAAGATATTAGACTATTTTATGATTGCACATGGTAAAGAATGTGCTTAAAGGCTCTTTTCCTATTTCAAAAGTTTTAGTTTTCGAGGGTAATAGCTACGTATGTTGAAAAAATGAAGATATTAGACTATTTTATGATTGCAAATGGTAAAGAATGTGATTAAAGGCTCTTTTCCTATGTCAAAAGTTTTAGTTTTCGAGGGTAATAGCTACGTATGTTGAAAAAATGAAGATATTAGACTATTTTATGATTGCAAATGGTAAAGAATGTGATTAAAGGCTCTTTTCCTATGTCAAAAGTTTTAGTTTTCGAGGGTAATAGCTACGTATGTTGAAAAAATGAAGATATTAGACTATTTTATGATTGCAAATGGTAAAGAATGTGATTAAAGGCTCTTTTCCTATGTCAAAAGTTTTAGTTTTCGAGGGTAATAGCTACGTATGTTGAAAAATGAAGATATTAGACTATTTTATGATTGCACATGGTAAAGAATGTGATTAAAGGCTCTTTTCCTATGTCAAAAGTTTTAGTTTTCGAGGGTAATAGCTACGTATGTTGAAAAAATGAAGATATTAGACTATTTTATGATTGCAATGGTAAAGAATGTGATTAAAGGCTCTTTTCCTATGTCAAAAGTTTTAGTTTTCGAGGGTAATAGCTACGTATGTTGAAAAAATGAAGATATTAGACTATTTTATGATTGCACATGGTAAAGAATGTGATTAAAGGCTCTTTTCCTATGTCAAAAGTTTTAGTTTTCGAGGGTAATAGCTACGTATGTTGGAAAAATGAAGATATTAGACTATTTTATGATTGCACATGGTAAAGAATGTGATTAAAGGCTCTTTTCCTATGTCAAAAGTTTTAGTTTTCGAGGGTAATAGCTACGTATGTTGAAAAAATGAAGATATTAGACTATTTTATGATTGCAAATGGTAAAGAATGTGATTAAAGGCTCTTTTCCTATGTCAAAAGTTTTAGTTTTCGAGGGTAATAGCTACGTATGTTGAAAAAATGAAGATATTAGACTATTTTATGATTGCAAATGGTAAAGAATGTGATTAAAGGCTCTTTTCCTATGTCAAAAGTTTTAGTTTTCGAGGGTAATAGCTACGTATGTTGAAAAAATGAAGATATTAGACTATTTTATAATTGCAAATGGTAAAGAATGTGATTAAAGGCTCTTTTCCTATGTCAAAAGTTTTAGTTTTCGAGGGTAATAGCTACGTATGTTGAAAAATGAAGATATTAGACTATTTTATGATTGCACATGGTAAAGAATGTGATTAAAGGCTCTTTTCCTATGTCAAAAGTTTTAGTTTTCGAGGGTAATAGCTACGTATGTTGGAAAAAATGAAGATATTAGACTATTTTATGATTGCACATGGTAAAGAATGTGATTAAAGGCTCTTTTCCTATTTCAAAAGTTTTAGTTTTCGAGGGTAATAGCTACGTATGTTGAAAAAATGAAGATATTAGACTATTTTATGATTGCAAATGGTAAAGAATGTGATTAAAGGCTCTTTTCCTATGTCAAAAGTTTTAGTTTTCGAGGGTAATAGCTACGTATGTTGAAAAAATGAAGATATTAGACTATTTTATGATTGCAAATGGTAAAGAATGTGATTAAAGGCTCTTTTCCTATGTCAAAAGTTTTAGTTTTCGAGGGTAATAGCTACGTATGTTGAAAAAATGAAGATATTAGACTATTTTATGATTGCACATGGTAAAGAATGTGATTAAAGGCTCTTTTCCTATGTCAAAAGTTTTAGTTTTCGAGGGTAATAGCTACGTATGTTGAAAAAATGAAGATATTAGACTATTTTATGATTGCAAATGGTAAAGAATGTGATTAAAGGCTCTTTTCCTATGTCAAAAGTTTTAGTTTTCGAGGGTAATAGCTACGTATGTTGAAAAAATGAAGATATTAGACTATTTTATGATTGCAAATGGTAAAGAATGTGATTAAAGGCTCTTTTCCTATGTCAAAAGTTTTAGTTTTCGAGGGTAATAGCTACGTATGTTGAAAAATGAAGATATTAGACTATTTTATGATTGCAAATGGTAAAGAATGTGATTAAAGGCTCTTTTCCTATGTCAAAAGTTTTAGTTTTCGAGGGTAATAGCTACGTATGTTGAAAAAATGAAGATATTAGACTATTTTATGATTGCACATGGTAAAGAATGTGCTTAAAGGCTCTTTTCCTATCAAAAGTTTTAGTTTTCGAGGGTAATAGCTACGTATGTTGAAAAAATGAAGATATTAGACTATTTTATGATTGCAAATGGTAAAGAATGTGATTAAAGGCTCTTTTCCTATGTCAAAAGTTTTAGTTTTCGAGGGTAATAGCTACGTATGTTGAAAAAATGAAGATATTAGACTATTTTATGATTGCAAATGGTAAAGAATGTGATTAAAGGCTCTTTTCCTATGTCAAAAGTTTTAGTTTTCGAGGGTAATAGCTACGTATGTTGAAAAAATGAAGATATTAGACTATTTTATGATTGCACATGGTAAAGAATGTGATTAAAGGCTCTTTTCCTATGTCAAAAGTTTTAGTTTTCGAGGGTAATAGCTACGTATGTTGAAAAATGAAGATATTAGACTATTTTATGATTGCAAATGGTAAAGAATGTGATTAAAGGCTCTTTTCCTATGTCAAAAGTTTTAGTTTTCGAGGGTAATAGCTACGTATGTTGAAAAAATGAAGATATTAGACTATTTTATGATTGCAAATGGTAAAGAATGTGATTAAAGGCTCTTTTCCTATGTCAAAAGTTTTAGTTTTCGAGGGTAATAGCTACGTATGTTGAAAAAATGAAGATATTAGACTATTTTATGATTGCACATGGTAAAGAATGTGATTAAAGGCTCTTTTCCTATGTCAAAAGTTTTAGTTTTCGAGGGTAATAGCTACGTATGTTGGAAAAATGAAGATATTAGACTATTTTATGATTGCACATGGTAAAGAATGTGATTAAAGGCTCTTTTCCTATGTCAAAAGTTTTAGTTTTCGAGGGTAATAGCTACGTATGTTGAAAAAATGAAGATATTAGACTATTTTATGATTGCACATGGTAAAGAATGTGATTAAAGGCTCTTTTCCTATGTCAAAAGTTTTAGTTTTCGAGGGTAATAGCTACGTATGTTGAAAAAATGAAGATATTAGACTATTTTATGATTGCAAATGGTAAAGAATGTGATTAAAGGCTCTTTTCCTATGTCAAAAGTTTTAGTTTTCGAGGGTAATAGCTACGTATGTTGAAAAAATGAAGATATTAGACTATTTTATGATTGCAAATGGTAAAGAATGTGATTAAAGGCTCTTTTCCTATGTCAAAAGTTTTAGTTTTCGAGGGTAATAGCTACGTATGTTGAAAAAATGAAGATATTAGACTATTTTATGATTGCACATGGTAAAGAATGTGATTAAAGGCTCTTTTCCTATGTCAAAAGTTTTAGTTTTCGAGGGTAATAGCTACGTATGTTGAAAAAATGAAGATATTAGACTATTTTATGATTGCAAATGGTAAAGAATGTGATTAAAGGCTCTTTTCCTATTTCAAAAGTTTTAGTTTTCGAGGGTAATAGCTACGTATGTTGAAAAAATGAAGATATTAGACTATTTTATGATTGCACATGGTAAAGAATGTGATTAAAGGCTCTTTTCCTATGTCAAAAGTTTTAGTTTTCGAGGGTAATAGCTACGTATGTTGAAAAAATGAAGATATTAGACTATTTTATGATTGCAAATGGTAAAGAATGTGATTAAAGGCTCTTTTCCTATGTCAAAAGTTTTAGTTTTCGAGGGTAATAGCTACGTATGTTGAAAAAATGAAGATATTAGACTATTTTATGATTGCACATGGTAAAGAATGTGCTTAAAGGCTCTTTTCCTATGCAAAAGTTTTAGTTTTCGAGGGTAATAGCTACGTATGTTGAAAAAATGAAGATATTAGACTATTTTATGATTGCAAATGGTAAAGAATGTGATTAAAGGCTCTTTTCCTATGTCAAAAGTTTTAGTTTTCGAGGGTAATAGCTACGTATGTTGGAAAAATGAAGATATTAGACTATTTTATGATTGCACATGGTAAAGAATGTGCTTAAAGGCTCTTTTCCTATTTCAAAAGTTTTAGTTTTCGAGGGTAATAGCTACGTATGTTGAAAAAATGAAGATATTAGACTATTTTATGATTGCAAATGGTAAAGAATGTGATTAAAGGCTCTTTTCCTATGTCAAAAGTTTTAGTTTTCGAGGGTAATAGCTACGTATGTTGAAAAAATGAAGATATTAGACTATTTTATGATTGCAAATGGTAAAGAATGTGATTAAAGGCTCTTTTCCTATGTCAAAAGTTTTAGTTTTCGAGGGTAATAGCTACGTATGTTGAAAAAATGAAGATATTAGACTATTTTATGATTGCAAATGGTAAAGAATGTGATTAAAGGCTCTTTTCCTATGTCAAAAGTTTTAGTTTTCGAGGGTAATAGCTACGTATGTTGAAAAAATGAAGATATTAGACTATTTTATGATTGCAAATGGTAAAGAATGTGATTAAAGGCTCTTTTCCTATGTCAAAAGTTTTAGTTTTCGAGGGTAATAGCTACGTATGTTGAAAAAATGAAGATATTAGACTATTTTATGATTGCACATGGTAAAGAATGTGATTAAAGGCTCTTTTCCTATGTCAAAAGTTTTAGTTTTCGAGGGTAATAGCTACGTATGTTGGAAAAATGAAGATATTAGACTATTTTATGATTGCAAATGGTAAAGAATGTGATTAAAGGCTCTTTTCCTATGTCAAAAGTTTTAGTTTTCGAGGGTAATAGCTACGTATGTTGAAAAATGAAGATATTAGACTATTTTATGATTGCAAATGGTAAAGAATGTGATTAAAGGCTCTTTTCCTATGTCAAAAGTTTTAGTTTTCGAGGGTAATAGCTACGTATGTTGAAAAAATGAAGATATTAGACTATTTTATGATTGCACATGGTAAAGAATGTGATTAAAGGCTCTTTTCCTATGTCAAAAGTTTTAGTTTTCGAGGGTAATAGCTACGTATGTTGAAAAAATGAAGATATTAGACTATTTTATGATTGCAAATGGTAAAGAATGTGATTAAAGGCTCTTTTCCTATGTCAAAAGTTTTAGTTTTCGAGGGTAATAGCTACGTATGTTGGAAAAATGAAGATATTAGACTATTTTATGATTGCACATGGTAAAGAATGTGATTAAAGGCTCTTTTCCTATTTCAAAAGTTTTAGTTTTCGAGGGTAATAGCTACGTATGTTGAAAAAATGAAGATATTAGACTATTTTATGATTGCAAATGGTAAAGAATGTGATTAAAGGCTCTTTTCCTATGTCAAAAGTTTTAGTTTTCGAGGGTAATAGCTACGTATGTTGGAAAAATGAAGATATTAGACTATTTTATGATTGCACATGGTAAAGAATGTGATTAAAGGCTCTTTTCCTATGTCAAAAGTTTTAGTTTTCGAGGGTAATAGCTACGTATGTTGAAAAAATGAAGATATTAGACTATTTTATGATTGCACATGGTAAAGAATGTGATTAAAGGCTCTTTTCCTATTTCAAAAGTTTTAGTTTTCGAGGGTAATAGCTACGTATGTTGAAAAAATGAAGATATTAGACTATTTTATGATTGCAAATGGTAAAGAATGTGATTAAAGGCTCTTTTCCTATGTCAAAAGTTTTAGTTTTCGAGGGTAATAGCTACGTATGTTGGAAAAATGAAGATATTAGACTATTTTATGATTGCACATGGTAAAGAATGTGATTAAAGGCTCTTTTCCTATGTCAAAAGTTTTAGTTTTCGAGGGTAATAGCTACGTATGTTGAAAAAATGAAGATATTAGACTATTTTATGATTGCAATGGTAAAGAATGTGATTAAAGGCTCTTTTCCTATGTCAAAAGTTTTAGTTTTCGAGGGTAATAGCTACGTATGTTGGAAAAATGAAGATATTAGACTATTTTATGATTGCAAATGGTAAAGAATGTGATTAAAGGCTCTTTTCCTATGTCAAAAGTTTTAGTTTTCGAGGGTAATAGCTACGTATGTTGGAAAAATGAAGATATTAGACTATTTTATGATTGCACATGGTAAAGAATGTGATTAAAGGCTCTTTTCCTATGTCAAAAGTTTTAGTTTTCGAGGGTAATAGCTACGTATGTTGAAAAAATGAAGATATTAGACTATTTTATGATTGCAAATGGTAAAGAATGTGATTAAAGGCTCTTTTCCTATGTCAAAAGTTTTAGTTTTCGAGGGTAATAGCTACGTATGTTGAAAAAATGAAGATATTAGACTATTTTATGATTGCAAATGGTAAAGAATGTGATTAAAGGCTCTTTTCCTATGTCAAAAGTTTTAGTTTTCGAGGGTAATAGCTACGTATGTTGAAAAAATGAAGATATTAGACTATTTTATGATTGCAAATGGTAAAGAATGTGATTAAAGGCTCTTTTCCTATGTCAAAAGTTTTAGTTTTCGAGGGTAATAGCTACGTATGTTGAAAAAATGAAGATATTAGACTATTTTATGATTGCAAATGGTAAAGAATGTGATTAAAGGCTCTTTTCCTATGTCAAAAGTTTTAGTTTTCGAGGGTAATAGCTACGTATGTTGAAAAAATGAAGATATTAGACTATTTTATGATTGCAAATGGTAAAGAATGTGATTAAAGGCTCTTTTCCTATGTCAAAAGTTTTAGTTTTCGAGGGTAATAGCTACGTATGTTGAAAAAATGAAGATATTAGACTATTTTATGATTGCAAATGGTAAAGAATGTGATTAAAGGCTCTTTTCCTATGTCAAAAGTTTTAGTTTTCGAGGGTAATAGCTACGTATGTTGAAAAATGAAGATATTAGACTATTTTATGATTGCAAATGGTAAAGAATGTGATTAAAGGCTCTTTTCCTATGTCAAAAGTTTTAGTTTTCGAGGGTAATAGCTACGTATGTTGAAAAAATGAAGATATTAGACTATTTTATGATTGCACATGGTAAAGAATGTGATTAAAGGCTCTTTTCCTATGTCAAAAGTTTTAGTTTTCGAGGGTAATAGCTACGTATGTTGAAAAAATGAAGATATTAGACTATTTTATGATTGCAAATGGTAAAGAATGTGATTAAAGGCTCTTTTCCTATGTCAAAAGTTTTAGTTTTCGAGGGTAATAGCTACGTATGTTGAAAAAATGAAGATATTAGACTATTTTATGATTGCAAATGGTAAAGAATGTGATTAAAGGCTCTTTTCCTATGTCAAAAGTTTTAGTTTTCGAGGGTAATAGCTACGTATGTTGAAAAAATGAAGATATTAGACTATTTTATGATTGCAAATGGTAAAGAATGTGATTAAAGGCTCTTTTCCTATGTCAAAAGTTTTAGTTTTCGAGGGTAATAGCTACGTATGTTGAAAAAATGAAGATATTAGACTATTTTATGATTGCAAATGGTAAAGAATGTGATTAAAGGCTCTTTTCCTATGTCAAAAGTTTTAGTTTTCGAGGGTAATAGCTACGTATGTTGAAAAATGAAGATATTAGACTATTTTATGATTGCACATGGTAAAGAATGTGATTAAAGGCTCTTTTCCTATGTCAAAAGTTTTAGTTTTCGAGGGTAATAGCTACGTATGTTGAAAAAATGAAGATATTAGACTATTTTATGATTGCAAATGGTAAAGAATGTGATTAAAGGCTCTTTTCCTATGTCAAAAGTTTTAGTTTTCGAGGGTAATAGCTACGTATGTTGAAAAAATGAAGATATTAGACTATTTTATGATTGCAAATGGTAAAGAATGTGATTAAAGGCTCTTTTCCTATGTCAAAAGTTTTAGTTTTCGAGGGTAATAGCTACGTATGTTGAAAAAATGAAGATATTAGACTATTTTATGATTGCAAATGGTAAAGAATGTGATTAAAGGCTCTTTTCCTATGTCAAAAGTTTTAGTTTTCGAGGGTAATAGCTACGTATGTTGAAAAATGAAGATATTAGACTATTTTATGATTGCACATGGTAAAGAATGTGATTAAAGGCTCTTTTCCTATGTCAAAAGTTTTAGTTTTCGAGGGTAATAGCTACGTATGTTGAAAAAATGAAGATATTAGACTATTTTATGATTGCAAATGGTAAAGAATGTGATTAAAGGCTCTTTTCCTATGTCAAAAGTTTTAGTTTTCGAGGGTAATAGCTACGTATGTTGAAAAATGAAGATATTAGACTATTTTATGATTGCAATGGTAAAGAATGTGATTAAAGGCTCTTTTCCTATGTCAAAAGTTTTAGTTTTCGAGGGTAATAGCTACGTATGTTGAAAAAATGAAGATATTAGACTATTTTATGATTGCAAATGGTAAAGAATGTGATTAAAGGCTCTTTTCCTATGTCAAAAGTTTTAGTTTTCGAGGGTAATAGCTACGTATGTTGAAAAAATGAAGATATTAGACTATTTTATGATTGCAAATGGTAAAGAATGTGATTAAAGGCTCTTTTCCTATGTCAAAAGTTTTAGTTTTCGAGGGTAATAGCTACGTATGTTGAAAAAATGAAGATATTAGACTATTTTATGATTGCAAATGGTAAAGAATGTGATTAAAGGCTCTTTTCCTATGTCAAAAGTTTTAGTTTTCGAGGGTAATAGCTACGTATGTTGAAAAAATGAAGATATTAGACTATTTTATGATTGCAATGGTAAAGAATGTGATTAAAGGCTCTTTTCCTATTCAAAAGTTTTAGTTTTCGAGGGTAATAGCTACGTATGTTGGAAAAATGAAGATATTAGACTATTTTATGATTGCAATGGTAAAGAATGTGATTAAAGGCTCTTTTCCTATGTCAAAAGTTTTAGTTTTCGAGGGTAATAGCTACGTATGTTGAAAAAATGAAGATATTAGACTATTTTATGATTGCACATGGTAAAGAATGTGCTTAAAGGCTCTTTTCCTATTCAAAAGTTTTAGTTTTCGAGGGTAATAGCTACGTATGTTGAAAAATGAAGATATTAGACTATTTTATGATTGCACATGGTAAAGAATGTGATTAAAGGCTCTTTTCCTATGTCAAAAGTTTTAGTTTTCGAGGGTAATAGCTACGTATGTTGAAAAAATGAAGATATTAGACTATTTTATGATTGCAAATGGTAAAGAATGTGATTAAAGGCTCTTTTCCTATGTCAAAAGTTTTAGTTTTCGAGGGTAATAGCTACGTATGTTGAAAAAATGAAGATATTAGACTATTTTATGATTGCAAATGGTAAAGAATGTGATTAAAGGCTCTTTTCCTATGTCAAAAGTTTTAGTTTTCGAGGGTAATAGCTACGTATGTTGAAAAAATGAAGATATTAGACTATTTTATGATTGCAAATGGTAAAGAATGTGATTAAAGGCTCTTTTCCTATGTCAAAAGTTTTAGTTTTCGAGGGTAATAGCTACGTATGTTGAAAAAATGAAGATATTAGACTATTTTATGATTGCACATGGTAAAGAATGTGATTAAAGGCTCTTTTCCTATGTCAAAAGTTTTAGTTTTCGAGGGTAATAGCTACGTATGTTGAAAAAATGAAGATATTAGACTATTTTATGATTGCAAATGGTAAAGAATGTGATTAAAGGCTCTTTTCCTATGTCAAAAGTTTTAGTTTTCGAGGGTAATAGCTACGTATGTTGAAAAATGAAGATATTAGACTATTTTATGATTGCAATGGTAAAGAATGTGATTAAAGGCTCTTTTCCTATGTCAAAAGTTTTAGTTTTCGAGGGTAATAGCTACGTATGTTGAAAAAATGAAGATATTAGACTATTTTATGATTGCAAATGGTAAAGAATGTGATTAAAGGCTCTTTTCCTATGTCAAAAGTTTTAGTTTTCGAGGGTAATAGCTACGTATGTTGAAAAAATGAAGATATTAGACTATTTTATGATTGCAAATGGTAAAGAATGTGATTAAAGGCTCTTTTCCTATGTCAAAAGTTTTAGTTTTCGAGGGTAATAGCTACGTATGTTGAAAAAATGAAGATATTAGACTATTTTATGATTGCACATGGTAAAGAATGTGATTAAAGGCTCTTTTCCTATGTCAAAAGTTTTAGTTTTCGAGGGTAATAGCTACGTATGTTGAAAAAATGAAGATATTAGACTATTTTATGATTGCACATGGTAAAGAATGTGATTAAAGGCTCTTTTCCTATTTCAAAAGTTTTAGTTTTCGAGGGTAATAGCTACGTATGTTGAAAAAATGAAGATATTAGACTATTTTATGATTGCACATGGTAAAGAATGTGATTAAAGGCTCTTTTCCTATGTCAAAAGTTTTAGTTTTCGAGGGTAATAGCTACGTATGTTGAAAAAATGAAGATATTAGACTATTTTATGATTGCAAATGGTAAAGAATGTGATTAAAGGCTCTTTTCCTATGTCAAAAGTTTTAGTTTTCGAGGGTAATAGCTACGTATGTTGAAAAAATGAAGATATTAGACTATTTTATGATTGCAAATGGTAAAGAATGTGATTAAAGGCTCTTTTCCTATGTCAAAAGTTTTAGTTTTCGAGGGTAATAGCTACGTATGTTGAAAAAATGAAGATATTAGACTATTTTATGATTGCACATGGTAAAGAATGTGATTAAAGGCTCTTTTCCTATGTCAAAAGTTTTAGTTTTCGAGGGTAATAGCTACGTATGTTGAAAAAATGAAGATATTAGACTATTTTATGATTGCACATGGTAAAGAATGTGCTTAAAGGCTCTTTTCCTATTTCAAAAGTTTTAGTTTTCGAGGGTAATAGCTACGTATGTTGAAAAAATGAAGATATTAGACTATTTTATGATTGCAAATGGTAAAGAATGTGATTAAAGGCTCTTTTCCTATGTCAAAAGTTTTAGTTTTCGAGGGTAATAGCTACGTATGTTGAAAAAATGAAGATATTAGACTATTTTATGATTGCAAATGGTAAAGAATGTGATTAAAGGCTCTTTTCCTATGTCAAAAGTTTTAGTTTTCGAGGGTAATAGCTACGTATGTTGAAAAAATGAAGATATTAGACTATTTTATGATTGCACATGGTAAAGAATGTGCTTAAAGGCTCTTTTCCTATGGCAAACGTTTTAGTTTTCGAGGGTAATAGCTACGTATGTTGGAAAAATGAAGATATTAGACTATTTTATGATTGCAAATGGTAAAGAATGTGATTAAAGGCTCTTTTCCTATGTCAAAAGTTTTAGTTTTCGAGGGTAATAGCTACGTATGTTGGAAAAATGAAGATATTAGACTATTTTATGATTGCACATGGTAAAGAAAGTGCTTAAAGGCTCTTTTCCTATTTCAAAAGTTTTAGTTTTCGAGGGTAATAGCTACGTATGTTGAAAAAATGAAGATATTAGACTATTTTATGATTGCAAATGGTAAAGAATGTGATTAAAGGCTCTTTTCCTATGTCAAAAGTTTTAGTTTTCGAGGGTAATAGCTACGTATGTTGAAAAAATGAAGATATTAGACTATTTTATAATTGCAAATGGTAACGAATGTGATTAAAGGCTCTTTTCCTATGTCAAAAGTTTTAGTTTTCGAGGGTAATAGCTACGTATGTTGAAAAAATGAAGATATTAGACTATTTTATGATTGCAAATGGTAAAGAATGTGATTAAAGGCTCTTTTCCTATGTCAAAAGTTTTAGTTTTCGAGGGTAATAGCTACGTATGTTGAAAAAATGAAGATATTAGACTATTTTATAATTGCAAATGGTAAAGAATGTGATTAAAGGCTCTTTTCCTATTCAAAAGTTTTAGTTTTCGAGGGTAATAGCTACGTATGTTGAAAAAATGAAGATATTAGACTATTTTATGATTGCACATGGTAAAGAATGTGATTAAAGGCTCTTTTCCTATGTCAAAAGTTTTAGTTTTCGAGGGTAATAGCTACGTATGTTGAAAAAATGAAGATATTAGACTATTTTATGATTGCAAATGGTAAAGAATGTGATTAAAGGCTCTTTTCCTATGTCAAAAGTTTTAGTTTTCGAGGGTAATAGCTACGTATGTTGAAAAAATGAAGATATTAGACTATTTTATGATTGCACATGGTAAAGAATGTGATTAAAGGCTCTTTTCCTATGTCAAAAGTTTTAGTTTTCGAGGGTAATAGCTACGTATGTTGAAAAAATGAAGATATTAGACTATTTTATGATTGCAAATGGTAAAGAATGTGATTAAAGGCTCTTTTCCTATGTCAAAAGTTTTAGTTTTCGAGGGTAATAGCTACGTATGTTGAAAAAATGAAGATATTAGACTATTTTATGATTGCAAATGGTAAAGAATGTGATTAAAGGCTCTTTTCCTATGTCAAAAGTTTTAGTTTTCGAGGGTAATAGCTACGTATGTTGAAAAAATGAAGATATTAGACTATTTTATGATTGCACATGGTAAAGAATGTGATTAAAGGCTCTTTTCCTATGTCAAAAGTTTTAGTTTTCGAGGGTAATAGCTACGTATGTTGAAAAAATGAAGATATTAGACTATTTTATGATTGCAAATGGTAAAGAATGTGATTAAAGGCTCTTTTCCTATGTCAAAAGTTTTAGTTTTCGAGGGTAATAGCTACGTATGTTGAAAAATGAAGATATTAGACTATTTTATGATTGCACATGGTAAAGAATGTGATTAAAGGCTCTTTTCCTATGTCAAAAGTTTTAGTTTTCGAGGGTAATAGCTACGTATGTTGAAAAAATGAAGATATTAGACTATTTTATGATTGCAAATGGTAAAGAATGTGATTAAAGGCTCTTTTCCTATGTCAAAAGTTTTAGTTTTCGAGGGTAATAGCTACGTATGTTGGAAAAATGAAGATATTAGACTATTTTATGATTGCAAATGGTAAAGAATGTGATTAAAGGCTCTTTTCCTATGTCAAAAGTTTTAGTTTTCGAGGGTAATAGCTACGTATGTTGAAAAAATGAAGATATTAGACTATTTTATGATTGCAAATGGTAAAGAATGTGATTAAAGGCTCTTTTCCTATGTCAAAAGTTTTAGTTTTCGAGGGTAATAGCTACGTATGTTGAAAAAATGAAGATATTAGACTATTTTATGATTGCAAATGGTAAAGAATGTGATTAAAGGCTCTTTTCCTATGTCAAAAGTTTTAGTTTTCGAGGGTAATAGCTACGTATGTTGAAAAAATGAAGATATTAGACTATTTTATGATTGCAAATGGTAAAGAATGTGATTAAAGGCTCTTTTCCTATGTCAAAAGTTTTAGTTTTCGAGGGTAATAGCTACGTATGTTGAAAAATGAAGATATTAGACTATTTTATGATTGCACATGGTAAAGAATGTGATTAAAGGCTCTTTTCCTATGTCAAAAGTTTTAGTTTTCGAGGGTAATAGCTACGTATGTTGAAAAATGAAGATATTAGACTATTTTATGATTGCACATGGTAAAGAATGTGATTAAAGGCTCTTTTCCTATGTCAAAAGTTTTAGTTTTCGAGGGTAATAGCTACGTATGTTGAAAAAATGAAGATATTAGACTATTTTATGATTGCAAATGGTAAAGAATGTGATTAAAGGCTCTTTTCCTATGTCAAAAGTTTTAGTTTTCGAGGGTAATAGCTACGTATGTTGAAAAAATGAAGATATTAGACTATTTTATGATTGCACATGGTAAAGAATGTGATTAAAGGCTCTTTTCCTATGTCAAAAGTTTTAGTTTTCGAGGGTAATAGCTACGTATGTTGAAAAAATGAAGATATTAGACTATTTTATGATTGCACATGGTAAAGAATGTGATTAAAGGCTCTTTTCCTATGTCAAAAGTTTTAGTTTTCGAGGGTAATAGCTACGTATGTTGAAAAAATGAAGATATTAGACTATTTTATGATTGCAAATGGTAAAGAATGTGATTAAAGGCTCTTTTCCTATGTCAAAAGTTTTAGTTTTCGAGGGTAATAGCTACGTATGTTGAAAAAATGAAGATATTAGACTATTTTATGATTGCAAATGGTAAAGAATGTGATTAAAGGCTCTTTTCCTATGTCAAAAGTTTTAGTTTTCGAGGGTAATAGCTACGTATGTTGGAAAAATGAAGATATTAGACTATTTTATGATTGCAAATGGTAAAGAATGTGATTAAAGGCTCTTTTCCTATGTCAAAAGTTTTAGTTTTCGAGGGTAATAGCTACGTATGTTGGAAAAATGAAGATATTAGACTATTTTATGATTGCACATGGTAAAGAATGTGATTAAAGGCTCTTTTCCTATGTCAAAAGTTTTAGTTTTCGAGGGTAATAGCTACGTATGTTGGAAAAATGAAGATATTAGACTATTTTATGATTGCACATGGTAAAGAATGTGATTAAAGGCTCTTTTCCTATGTCAAAAGTTTTAGTTTTCGAGGGTAATAGCTACGTATGTTGAAAAATGAAGATATTAGACTATTTTATGATTGCAAATGGTAAAGAATGTGATTAAAGGCTCTTTTCCTATGTCAAAAGTTTTAGTTTTCGAGGGTAATAGCTACGTATGTTGAAAAATGAAGATATTAGACTATTTTATGATTGCAAATGGTAAAGAATGTGATTAAAGGCTCTTTTCCTATGTCAAAAGTTTTAGTTTTCGAGGGTAATAGCTACGTATGTTGAAAAAATGAAGATATTAGACTATTTTATGATTGCAAATGGTAAAGAATGTGATTAAAGGCTCTTTTCCTATGTCAAAAGTTTTAGTTTTCGAGGGTAATAGCTACGTATGTTGAAAAAATGAAGATATTAGACTATTTTATGATTGCACATGGTAAAGAATGTGATTAAAGGCTCTTTTCCTATGTCAAAAGTTTTAGTTTTCGAGGGTAATAGCTACGTATGTTGAAAAAATGAAGATATTAGACTATTTTATGATTGCACATGGTAAAGAATGTGATTAAAGGCTCTTTTCCTATGTCAAAAGTTTTAGTTTTCGAGGGTAATAGCTACGTATGTTGAAAAAATGAAGATATTAGACTATTTTATGATTGCAAATGGTAAAGAATGTGATTAAAGGCTCTTTTCCTATGTCAAAAGTTTTAGTTTTCGAGGGTAATAGCTACGTATGTTGGAAAAATGAAGATATTAGACTATTTTATGATTGCAAATGGTAAAGAATGTGATTAAAGGCTCTTTTCCTATGTCAAAAGTTTTAGTTTTCGAGGGTAATAGCTACGTATGTTGAAAAAATGAAGATATTAGACTATTTTATGATTGCAAATGGTAAAGAATGTGATTAAAGGCTCTTTTCCTATGTCAAAAGTTTTAGTTTTCGAGGGTAATAGCTACGTATGTTGAAAAAATGAAGATATTAGACTATTTTATGATTGCACATGGTAAAGAATGTGATTAAAGGCTCTTTTCCTATGTCAAAAGTTTTAGTTTTCGAGGGTAATAGCTACGTATGTTGAAAAAATGAAGATATTAGACTATTTTATGATTGCAATGGTAAAGAATGTGATTAAAGGCTCTTTTCCTATGTCAAAAGTTTTAGTTTTCGAGGGTAATAGCTACGTATGTTGGAAAAATGAAGATATTAGACTATTTTATGATTGCACATGGTAAAGAATGTGATTAAAGGCTCTTTTCCTATGTCAAAAGTTTTAGTTTTCGAGGGTAATAGCTACGTATGTTGAAAAAATGAAGATATTAGACTATTTTATGATTGCAAATGGTAAAGAATGTGATTAAAGGCTCTTTTCCTATGTCAAAAGTTTTAGTTTTCGAGGGTAATAGCTACGTATGTTGAAAAAATGAAGATATTAGACTATTTTATGATTGCAATGGTAAAGAATGTGATTAAAGGCTCTTTTCCTATGTCAAAAGTTTTAGTTTTCGAGGGTAATAGCTACGTATGTTGAAAAATGAAGATATTAGACTATTTTATGATTGCAAATGGTAAAGAATGTGATTAAAGGCTCTTTTCCTATGTCAAAAGTTTTAGTTTTCGAGGGTAATAGCTACGTATGTTGAAAAAATGAAGATATTAGACTATTTTATGATTGCACATGGTAAAGAATGTGATTAAAGGCTCTTTTCCTATGTCAAAAGTTTTAGTTTTCGAGGGTAATAGCTACGTATGTTGAAAAAATGAAGATATTAGACTATTTTATGATTGCACATGGTAAAGAATGTGATTAAAGGCTCTTTTCCTATGTCAAAAGTTTTAGTTTTCGAGGGTAATAGCTACGTATGTTGAAAAAATGAAGATATTAGACTATTTTATGATTGCAAATGGTAAAGAATGTGATTAAAGGCTCTTTTCCTATGTCAAAAGTTTTAGTTTTCGAGGGTAATAGCTACGTATGTTGAAAAAATGAAGATATTAGACTATTTTATGATTGCAAATGGTAAAGAATGTGATTAAAGGCTCTTTTCCTATGTCAAAAGTTTTAGTTTTCGAGGGTAATAGCTACGTATGTTGGAAAAATGAAGATATTAGACTATTTTATGATTGCACATGGTAAAGAATGTGATTAAAGGCTCTTTTCCTATGTCAAAAGTTTTAGTTTTCGAGGGTAATAGCTACGTATGTTGAAAAAATGAAGATATTAGACTATTTTATGATTGCAAATGGTAAAGAATGTGATTAAAGGCTCTTTTCCTATGTCAAAAGTTTTAGTTTTCGAGGGTAATAGCTACGTATGTTGGAAAAATGAAGATATTAGACTATTTTATGATTGCACATGGTAAAGAATGTGATTAAAGGCTCTTTTCCTATGTCAAAAGTTTTAGTTTTCGAGGGTAATAGCTACGTATGTTGAAAAAATGAAGATATTAGACTATTTTATGATTGCAAATGGTAAAGAATGTGATTAAAGGCTCTTTTCCTATGTCAAAAGTTTTAGTTTTCGAGGGTAATAGCTACGTATGTTGAAAAAATGAAGATATTAGACTATTTTATGATTGCAAATGGTAAAGAATGTGATTAAAGGCTCTTTTCCTATGTCAAAAGTTTTAGTTTTCGAGGGTAATAGCTACGTATGTTGAAAAAATGAAGATATTAGACTATTTTATGATTGCAAATGGTAAAGAATGTGATTAAAGGCTCTTTTCCTATGTCAAAAGTTTTAGTTTTCGAGGGTAATAGCTACGTATGTTGAAAAAATGAAGATATTAGACTATTTTATGATTGCAATGGTAAAGAATGTGATTAAAGGCTCTTTTCCTATGTCAAAAGTTTTAGTTTTCGAGGGTAATAGCTACGTATGTTGAAAAATGAAGATATTAGACTATTTTATGATTGCACATGGTAAAGAATGTGATTAAAGGCTCTTTTCCTATGTCAAAAGTTTTAGTTTTCGAGGGTAATAGCTACGTATGTTGGAAAAATGAAGATATTAGACTATTTTATGATTGCACATGGTAAAGAATGTGATTAAAGGCTCTTTTCCTATTTCAAAAGTTTTAGTTTTCGAGGGTAATAGCTACGTATGTTGAAAAAATGAAGATATTAGACTATTTTATGATTGCAAATGGTAAAGAATGTGATTAAAGGCTCTTTTCCTATGTCAAAAGTTTTAGTTTTCGAGGGTAATAGCTACGTATGTTGAAAAAATGAAGATATTAGACTATTTTATGATTGCAAATGGTAAAGAATGTGATTAAAGGCTCTTTTCCTATGTCAAAAGTTTTAGTTTTCGAGGGTAATAGCTACGTATGTTGAAAAAATGAAGATATTAGACTATTTTATGATTGCACATGGTAAAGAATGTGATTAAAGGCTCTTTTCCTATTTCAAAAGTTTTAGTTTTCGAGGGTAATAGCTACGTATGTTGAAAAAATGAAGATATTAGACTATTTTATGATTGCAAATGGTAAAGAATGTGATTAAAGGCTCTTTTCCTATGTCAAAAGTTTTAGTTTTCGAGGGTAATAGCTACGTATGTTGAAAAAATGAAGATATTAGACTATTTTATGATTGCAAATGGTAAAGAATGTGATTAAAGGCTCTTTTCCTATGTCAAAAGTTTTAGTTTTCGAGGGTAATAGCTACGTATGTTGAAAAAATGAAGATATTAGACTATTTTATGATTGCAAATGGTAAAGAATGTGATTAAAGGCTCTTTTCCTATGTCAAAAGTTTTAGTTTTCGAGGGTAATAGCTACGTATGTTGAAAAAATGAAGATATTAGACTATTTTATGATTGCACATGGTAAAGAATGTGATTAAAGGCTCTTTTCCTATGTCAAAAGTTTTAGTTTTCGAGGGTAATAGCTACGTATGTTGGAAAAATGAAGATATTAGACTATTTTATGATTGCACATGGTAAAGAAAGTGCTTAAAGGCTCTTTTCCTATTTCAAAAGTTTTAGTTTTCGAGGGTAATAGCTACGTATGTTGAAAAAATGAAGATATTAGACTATTTTATGATTGCAAATGGTAAAGAATGTGATTAAAGGCTCTTTTCCTATGTCAAAAGTTTTAGTTTTCGAGGGTAATAGCTACGTATGTTGAAAAAATGAAGATATTAGACTATTTTATGATTGCACATGGTAAAGAATGTGATTAAAGGCTCTTTTCCTATGTCAAAAGTTTTAGTTTTCGAGGGTAATAGCTACGTATGTTGAAAAAATGAAGATATTAGACTATTTTATGATTGCAAATGGTAAAGAATGTGATTAAAGGCTCTTTTCCTATGTCAAAAGTTTTAGTTTTCGAGGGTAATAGCTACGTATGTTGAAAAAATGAAGATATTAGACTATTTTATGATTGCACATGGTAAAGAATGTGATTAAAGGCTCTTTTCCTATGTCAAAAGTTTTAGTTTTCGAGGGTAATAGCTACGTATGTTGGAAAAATGAAGATATTAGACTATTTTATGATTGCACATGGTAAAGAATGTGATTAAAGGCTCTTTTCCTATGTCAAAAGTTTTAGTTTTCGAGGGTAATAGCTACGTATGTTGAAAAAATGAAGATATTAGACTATTTTATGATTGCAAATGGTAAAGAATGTGATTAAAGGCTCTTTTCCTATGTCAAAAGTTTTAGTTTTCGAGGGTAATAGCTACGTATGTTGAAAAAATGAAGATATTAGACTATTTTATGATTGCAAATGGTAAAGAATGTGATTAAAGGCTCTTTTCCTATGTCAAAAGTTTTAGTTTTCGAGGGTAATAGCTACGTATGTTGAAAAATGAAGATATTAGACTATTTTATGATTGCAAATGGTAAAGAATGTGATTAAAGGCTCTTTTCCTATGTCAAAAGTTTTAGTTTTCGAGGGTAATAGCTACGTATGTTAAAAAATGAAGATATTAGACTATTTTATGATTGCACATGGTAAAGAATGTGATTAAAGGCTCTTTTCCTATCAAAAGTTTTAGTTTTCGAGGGTAATAGCTACGTATGTTGGAAAAATGAAGATATTAGACTATTTTATGATTGCAAATGGTAAAGAATGTGATTAAAGGCTCTTTTCCTATGTCAAAAGTTTTAGTTTTCGAGGGTAATAGCTACGTATGTTGAAAAATGAAGATATTAGACTATTTTATGATTGCAAATGGTAAAGAATGTGATTAAAGGCTCTTTTCCTATGTCAAAAGTTTTAGTTTTCGAGGGTAATAGCTACGTATGTTGAAAAAATGAAGATATTAGACTATTTTATGATTGCAAATGGTAAAGAATGTGATTAAAGGCTCTTTTCCTATGTCAAAAGTTTTAGTTTTCGAGGGTAATAGCTACGTATGTTGAAAAAATGAAGATATTAGACTATTTTATGATTGCAAATGGTAAAGAATGTGATTAAAGGCTCTTTTCCTATGTCAAAAGTTTTAGTTTTCGAGGGTAATAGCTACGTATGTTGAAAAAATGAAGATATTAGACTATTTTATGATTGCAAATGGTAAAGAATGTGATTAAAGGCTCTTTTCCTATGTCAAAAGTTTTAGTTTTCGAGGGTAATAGCTACGTATGTTGAAAAAATGAAGATATTAGACTATTTTATGATTGCAAATGGTAAAGAATGTGATTAAAGGCTCTTTTCCTATTCAAAAGTTTTAGTTTTCGAGGGTAATAGCTACGTATGTTGAAAAAATGAAGATATTAGACTATTTTATGATTGCAAATGGTAAAGAATGTGATTAAAGGCTCTTTTCCTATGTCAAAAGTTTTAGTTTTCGAGGGTAATAGCTACGTATGTTGAAAAAATGAAGATATTAGACTATTTTATGATTGCAAATGGTAAAGAATGTGATTAAAGGCTCTTTTCCTATGTCAAAAGTTTTAGTTTTCGAGGGTAATAGCTACGTATGTTGAAAAAATGAAGATATTAGACTATTTTATGATTGCAAATGGTAACGAATGTGATTAAAGGCTCTTTTCCTATGTCAAAAGTTTTAGTTTTCGAGGGTAATAGCTACGTATGTTGAAAAAATGAAGATATTAGACTATTTTATGATTGCACATGGTAAAGAATGTGATTAAAGGCTCTTTTCCTATTTCAAAAGTTTTAGTTTTCGAGGGTAATAGCTACGTATGTTGAAAAAATGAAGATATTAGACTATTTTATGATTGCACATGGTAAAGAATGTGATTAAAGGCTCTTTTCCTATGTCAAAAGTTTTAGTTTTCGAGGGTAATAGCTACGTATGTTGAAAAAATGAAGATATTAGACTATTTTATAATTGCAAATGGTAACGAATGTGATTAAAGGCTCTTTTCCTATGTCAAAAGTTTTAGTTTTCGAGGGTAATAGCTACGTATGTTGGAAAAATGAAGATATTAGACTATTTTATGATTGCACATGGTAAAGAATGTGATTAAAGGCTCTTTTCCTATGTCAAAAGTTTTAGTTTTCGAGGGTAATAGCTACGTATGTTGGAAAAATGAAGATATTAGACTATTTTATGATTGCACATGGTAAAGAATGTGATTAAAGGCTCTTTTCCTATTTCAAAAGTTTTAGTTTTCGAGGGTAATAGCTACGTATGTTGGAAAAATGAAGATATTAGACTATTTTATGATTGCAATGGTAAAGAATGTGATTAAAGGCTCTTTTCCTATGTCAAAAGTTTTAGTTTTCGAGGGTAATAGCTACGTATGTTGAAAAAATGAAGATATTAGACTATTTTATGATTGCAAATGGTAAAGAATGTGATTAAAGGCTTTTTTCTATGTCAAAAGTTTTAGTTTTCGAGGGTAATAGCTACGTATGTTGAAAAAAATGAAGATATTAGACTATTTTATGATTGCAAATGGTAAAGAATGTGATTAAAGGCTCTTTTCCTATTTCAAAAGTTTTAGTTTTCGAGGGTAATAGCTACGTACGTTGGAAAAATGAAGATATTAGACTATTTTATGATTGCACATGGTAAAGAATGTGCTTAAAGGCTCTTTTCCTATGGCAAATGTTTTAGTTTTCGAGGGTAATAGCTACGTATGTTGAAAAAATGAAGATATTAGACTATTTTATGATTGCAAATGGTAAAGAATGTGCTTAAAGGCTCTTTTCCTATGGCAAAAGTTTTAGTTTTCGAGGGTAATAGCTACGTATGTTGA
>NW_027065546.1:0-21580 GCF_032884065.1 Artemia franciscana | reverse complement strand
GATGCAAATGGTAAAGAATGTGATTAAAGGCTCTTTTCCTATTTCAAAAGTTTTAGTTTTCGAGGGTGATAGCTACGTATGTTGAAAAAATGAAGATATTAGATTATTTTATGATTGCACATGGTAAAGAATGTGATTAAAGGCTCTTTTCCCATTTCAAAAGTTTTAGTTTTCGAGGGTAATAGCTACGTATGCTGAAAAAATGAAGATGTTAGACTATTTTATGATTGCACATGGTAAAGAATGTGATTAAAGGCTCTTTTCCTATTTCAAAAATTTTAGTTTTCGAGGGTAATAGCTACGTATGTTGAAAAAATGAAGATATTAGACTATTTTATGATTGCAAATGGTAATGAATGTGATTAAAGGCTCTTTTCCTATTTCAAAAGTTTTAGTTTTCGAGGATAATAGCTGCGTATGTTGAAAAAATGAAGATATTAAACTATTTTATGATTGCACATGGTAAAGAATGTGATTAAAGGCTCTTTTCCCTATTTCAAAAGTTTTAGTTTTCGAGGGTAATAGCTACGTATGTTGAAAAAATGAAGATATTAGACAATTTTATGATTGCACATGGTAAAGCATGTGATTAAAGGCTCTTTTCCTATTTCAAAAAGTTTTAGTTTTCGAGGGTAATAGCTACGTATGTTAAAAAAATGAAGATATTAGACTATTTTATGATTACAAATGGTAAAGAATATGATTAAAGGCTCTTTTCCTATTTCAAAAGTTTTAGTTTTCGTGGGTAATAGCTACGTATGTTGAAAAAATGAAGATATTAGACTATTTTATGATTACAAATGGTAAAGAATTTGATTAAAGGGTCTTTTCCTATTTCAAAAGTTTTAGTTTTCGAGGGTAATAGCTACGTATGTTGAAAAATGAAGATATTAGACTATTTTATGATTGCACATGGTAAAGAATGTGATTAAAGGCTCTTTTCCTATTTCAAAAGTTTTAGTTTTCGAAGGTAATAGCTACGTATGTTAAAAGATGAAGATATTAGACTATTTTATGATTGCAAATGGTAAAGAATGTGATTAAAGGCTCTTTTCCTATTTCAAAAGTTTTAGTTTTCGAGGGTAATAGCTACGTATGTTGAAAAAAATGAAGATATTAGACTATTTTATGATTGCAAATGGTAAAGAATGTGATTAAAGGCTCTTTTCCTATTTTAAAAGCTTTAGTTTTCGAGGGTAATAGCTACGTATGTTGTAAAAATGAAGATATTAGACTATTTTATGATTGCACATGATAAAGAATGTGATTAAAGGCTCTTTTTCTATTTCAAAAGTTTTAGTTTTCGAGGGTAATAGCTACGTATGTTGAAAAAATGAAGATATTATACAATTTTATGATTGCACATGGTTTAGCATGTGATTAAAGGCTCTTTTTCTATTTCAAAAGTTTTAGTTTTCGAGGGTAATAGCTACGTATGTTGAAAAAATTAAGATATTAGACTATTTTATGATTGCACATGGAAAAGAATGTGATTAAAGGCTCTTTTCCTATTTCAAAAGTTTTAGTTTTCGAGGGTAATAGCTACGTATGTTGAAAAAATTAAGATATTAGACTATTTTATGATTGCACATGGAAAAGAATGTGATTAAAGGCTCTTTACCTATTTCAAAAGTTTTAGTTTTCGAGGGTAATAGCTACGTATGTTGAAAAATGAAGATATTAGACAATTTTATGATTGCACATGGTAAAGCATGTGATTAAAGGCTCTTTTCCTATTTCATAAGTTTTAGTTTTCGAGGGTAATAGCTACGTATGTTGAAAAAATGAAGATATTAGACTATTTTATGATTGCAAATGGTAAAGAATGTGATTAAAGGCTCTTTTCCTATTTCAAAAGTTTTAGTTTTCGAGGGTAATAGCTACGTATGTTGAAAAAATGAAGATATTAGACTATTTTATGATTGCACATGGTAAAGAATGTGATTAAAGGCTCTTTTCCTATTTGAAAAGTTTTAGTTTTCGAGAGTAATAGCTACGCATGTTGAAAAAATTAAGATATTAGACTATTTTATGATTGCAAATGGTAAAAAATGTGATTAAAGGCTCTTTTCCTATTTCAAAAGTTTTAGTTTTCGAGGGTAATAGCTACGTATGTTGAAAAAATGAAGATATTAGACAATTTTATGATTGCACATGGTAAAGCATGTGATTAAAGGCTCTTTTCCTATTTCAAAAGTTTTAGTTTTCGAGGGTAATAGCTACGTATGTTGAAAAAATGAAGATATTAGACTATTTTATCATTGCAAATGGTAAAGAATGTGATTAAAGGCTCTTTTCCTATTTCAAAAGTTTTAGTTTTCGTGGGTAATAGCTACGTATGTTGAAAAAATGAAGATATTAGACTATTTTATGATTGCAAATGCTAAAGAATGTGATTAAAGGCTCTTTTCCTATTTCAAAAGTTTTAGTTTTCGAGGGTAATAGCTACGTATGTTGAAAACATGAAGATATTAGACTATTTTATGATTGCACATGGTAAAGAATGTGATTAAAGGCTCTTTTCCTATTTCAAAAGTTTTAGTGTTCGAGGGTAATAGCTACGTATGTTAAAAAATGAAGATATTAGACTATTTTATGATTGCAAATGGTAAAGAATGTGATTAAAGGCTCTTTTCCTATTTCAAAAGTTTTAGTTTTCGAGGGTAATAGCTACGTATGTTGAAAAAATGAAGATATTAGACTATTTTATGATTGCAAATGGTAAAGAATGTGATTAAAGGCTCTTTTCCTATTTTAAAAGCTTTAGTTTTCGAGGGTAATAGCTACGTATGTTGTAAAAATGAAGATATTAGACTATTTTATGATTGCACATGATAAAGAATGTGATTAAAGGCTCTTTTTCTATTTCAAAAGTTTTAGTTTTCGAGGGTAATAGCTACGTATGTTGAAAAAATGAAGATATTATACAATTTTATGATTGCACATGGTTTAGCATGTGATTAAAGGCTCTTTTTCTATTTCAAAAGTTTTAGTTTTTCGAGGGTAATAGCTACGTATGTTGAAAAAATTAAGATATTAGACTATTTTATGATTGCACATGGAAAAGAATGTGATTAAAGGCTCTTTTCCTATTTCAAAAGTTTTAGTTTTCGAGGGTAATAGCTACGTATGTTGAAAAAATTAAGATATTAGACTATTTTATGATTGCACATGGAAAAGAATGTGATTAAAGGCTCTTTTCCTATTTCAAAAGTTTTAGTTTTCGAGGGTAATAGCTACGTATGTTGAAAAATGAAGATATTAGACAATTTTATGATTGCACATGGTAAAGCATGTGATTAAAGGCTCTTTTCCTATTTCATAAGTTTTAGTTTTCGAGGGTAATAGCTACATATGTTGAAAAAATGAAGATATTAGACTATTTTATGATTGCAAATGGTAAAGAATGTGATTAAAGGCTCTTTTCCTATTTCAAAAGTTTTAGTTTTCGAGGGTAATAGCTACGTATGTTGAAAAAATGAAGATATTAGACTATTTTATGATTGCACATGGTAAAGAATGTGATTAAAGGCTCTTTTCCTATTGAAAAGTTTTAGTTTTCGAGAGTAATAGCTACGCATGTTGAAAAAATTAAGATATTAGACTATTTTATGATTGCAAATGGTAAAAAATGTGATTAAAGGCTCTTTTTCTATTTCAAAAGTTTTAGTTTTCGAGGGTAATAGCTACGTATGTTGAAAAAATGAAGATATTAGACAATTTTATGATTGCACATGGTAAAGCATGTGATTAAAGGCTCTTTTCCTATTTCAAAAGTTTAGTTTTCGAGGGTAATAGCTACGTATGTTGAAAAAATGAAGATATTAGACTATTTTATCATTGCAAATGGTAAAGAATGTGATTAAAGGCTCTTTTCCTATTTCAAAAGTTTTAGTTTTCGTGGGTAATAGCTACGTATGTTGAAAAAATGAAGATATTAGACTATTTTATGATTGCAAATGGTAAAGAATGTGATTAAAGGCTCTTTTCCTATTTCAAAAGTTTTAGTTTTCGAGGGTAATAGCTACGTATGTTGAAAACATGAAGATATTAGACTATTTTATGATTGCACATGGTAAAGAATGTGATTAAAGGCTCTTTTCCTATTTCAAAAGTTTTAGTTTTCGAGGGTAATAGCTACGTATGCTGAACAAAAGAAGATATTAGACTATTTTATGATTGCACATGGTAAAGAATGTGATTAAAGGCTTTTTTCTTATTTCAAAAGTTTTAGTTTTCGAGGGTAATAGCTACGTATGTTGAAAAAATGAAGATATTAGACAATTTTATGATTGCACATGGTAAAGCATGTGATTAAAGGTAACTTTTCCTATTTCAAAAGTTTTAGTTTTCGAGGGTAATAGCTACGTATGTTAAAAAAATGAAGATATTAGACTATTTTATGATTACAAATGGTAAAGAATATGATTAAAGGCTCTTTTCCTATTTCAAAAGTTTTAGTTTTCGTGGGTAATAGCTACGTATGTTGAAAAAATGAAGATATTAGACTATTTTATGATTACAAATGGTAAAGAATTTGATTAAAGGGTCTTTTCCTATTTCAAAAGTTTTAGTTTTCGAGGGTAATAGCTACGTATGTTGAAAAATGAAGATATTAGACTATTTTATGATTGCACATGGTAAAGAATGTGATTAAAGGCTCTTTTCCTATTTCAAAAGTTTTAGTTTTCGAAGGTAATAGCTACGTATGTTAAAAAATGAAGATATTAGACTATTTTATGATTGCAAATGGTAAAGAATGTGATTAAAGGCTCTTTTCCTATTTCAAAAGTTTTAGTTTTCGAGGGTAATAGCTACGTATGTTGAAAAAATGAAGATATTAGACTATTTTATGATTGCAAATGGTAAAGAATGTGATTAAAGGCTCTTTTCCTATTTTAAAAGCTTTAGTTTTCGAGGGTAATAGCTACGTATGTTGTAAAAATGAAGATATTAGACTATTTTATGATTGCACATGATAAAGAATGTGATTAAAGGCTCTTTTTTCTATTTCAAAAGTTTTAGTTTTCGAGGGTAATAGCTACGTATGTTGAAAAAATGAAGATATTATACAATTTTATGATTGCACATGGTTTAGCATGTGATTAAAGGCTCTTTTTCTATTTCAAAAGTTTTAGTTTTCGAGGGTAATAGCTACGTATGTTGAAAAAATTAAGATATTAGACTATTTTATGATTGCACATGGAAGAGAATGTGATTAAAGGCTCTTTTCCTATTTCAAAAGTTTTAGTTTTCGAGGGTAATAGCTACGTATGTTGAAAAAATTAAGATATTAGACTATTTTATGATTGCACATGGAAAAGAATGTGATTAAAGGCTCTTTTCCTATTTCAAAAGTTTTAGTTTTCGAGGGTAATAGCTACGTATGTTGAAAAATGAAGATATTAGACCATTTTATGATTGCACATGGTAAAGCATGTGATTAAAGGCTCTTTTCCTATTTCATAAGTTTTAGTTTTCGAGGGTAATAGCTACGTATGTTGAAAAAATGAAGATATTAGACTATTTTATGATTGCAAATGGTAAAGAATGTGATTAAAGGCTCTTTTCCTATTTCAAAAGTTTTAGTTTTCGAGGGTAATAGCTACGTATGTTGAAAAAATGAAGATATTAGACTATTTTATGATTGCACATGGTAAAGAATGTGACTAAAGGCTCTTTTCCTATTTGAAAAGTTTTAGTTTTCGAGAGTAATAGCTACGCATGTTGAAAAAATTAAGATATTAGACTATTTTATGATTGCAAATGGTAAAAAATGTGATTAAAGGCTCTTTTCCTATTTCAAAAGTTTTAGTTTTCGAGGGTAATAGCTACGTATGTTGAAAAAATGAAGATATTAGACAATTTTATGATTGCACATGGTAAAGCATGTGATTAAAGGCTCTTTTCCTATTTCAAAAGTTTTAGTTTTCGAGGGTAATAGCTACGTATGTTGAAAAAATGAAGATATTAGACTATTTTATCATTGCAAATGGTAAAGAATGTGATTTAAAGGCTCTTTTCCTATTTCAAAAGTTTTAGTTTTCGTGGGTAATAGCTACGTATGTTGAAAAAATGAAGATATTAGACTATTTTATGATTGCAAATGGTAAAGAATGTGATTAAAGGCTCTTTTCCTATTTCAAAAGTTTTAGTTTTCGAGGGTAATAGCTACGTATGTTGAAAACATGAAGATATTAGACTATTTTATGATTGCACATGGTAAAGAATGTGATTAAAGGCTCTTTTCCTATTTCAAAAGTTTTAGTGTTCGAGGGTAATAGCTACGTATGTTAAAAAATGAAGATATTAGACTATTTTATGATTGCAAATGGTAAAGAATGTGATTAAAGGCTCTTTTCCTATTTCAAAAGTTTTATATATATCTTCGAGATATATATCTTCGATATATCTTCGAAAATATATCTTCGAGGGTAATAGCTACGTATGTTGAAAACATGAAGATATTAGACTATTTTATGATTGCACATGGTAAAGAATGTGATTAAAGGCTCTTTTCCTATTTCAAAAGTTTTAGTTTTCGAGGGTAATAGCTACGTATGCTGAACAAAAGAAGATATTAGACTATTTTTTGATTGCACATGGTAAAGAATGTGATTAAAGGCTTTTTTCTTATTTCAAAAGTTTTAGTTTTCGAGGGTAATAGCTACGTATGTTGAAAAAATGAAGATATTAGACAATTTTATGATTGCACATGGTAAAGCATGTGATTAAAGGTTCTTTTCCCTATTTCAAAAGTTTTAGTTTTCGAGGGTAATAGCTACGTATGTTAAAAAAATGAAGATATTAGACTATTTTATGATTACAAATGGTAAAGAATATGATTAAAGGCTCTTTTCCTATTTCAAAAGTTTTAGTTTTCGTGGGTAATAGCTACGTATGTTGAAAAAATGAAGATATTAGACTATTTTATGATTACAAATGGTAAAGAATTTGATTAAAGGGTCTTTTCCTATTTCAAAAGTTTTAGTTTTCGAGGGTAATAGCTACGTATGTTGAAAAATGAAGATATTAGACTATTTTATGATTGCACATGGTAAAGAATGTGATTAAAGGCTCTTTTCCTATTTCAAAAGTTTTAGTTTTCGAAGGTAATAGCTACGTATGTTAAAAAATGAAGATATTAGACTATTTTATGATTGCAAATGGTAAAGAATGTGATTAAAGGCTCTTTTCCTATTTCAAAAGTTTTAGTTTTCGAGGGTAATAGCTAAGTATGTTGAAAAAATGAAGATATTAGACTATTTTATGATTGCAAATGGTAAAGAATGTGATTAAAGGCTCTTTTCCTATTTTAAAAGCTTTAGTTTTCGAGGGTAATAGCTACGTATGTTGTAAAAATGAAGATATTAGACTTATTTATGATTGCACATGATAAAGAATGTGATTAAAGGCTCTTTTTCTATTTCAAAAGTTTTAGTTTTCGAGGGTAATAGCTACGTATGTTGAAAAAATGAAGATATTATACAATTTTATGATTGCACATGGTTTAGCATGTGATTAAAGGCTCTTTTTCTATTTCAAAAGTTTTAGTTTTCGAGGGTAATAGCTACGTATGTTGAAAAAATTAAGATATTAGACTATTTTATGATTGCACATGGAAAAGAATGTGATTAAAGGCTCTTTTCCTATTTCAAAAGTTTTAGTTTTCGAGGGTAATAGCTACGTATGTTGAAAAAATGAAGATATTAGACTATTTTATGATTGCACATGGAAAAGAATGTGATTAAAGGCTCTTTTCCTATTTCAAAAGTTTTAGTTTTCGAGGGTAATAGCTACGTATGTTGAAAAAATGAAGATATTAGACAATTTTATGATTGCACATGGTAAAGCATGTGATTAAAGGCTCTTTTCCTATTTCATAAGTTTTAGTTTTCGAGGGTAATAGCTACGTATGTTGAAAAAATGAAGATATTAGACTATTTTATGATTGCAAATGGTAAAGAATGTGATTAAAGGCTCTTTTCCTATTTCAAAAGTTTTAGTTTTCGAGGGTAATAGCTACGTATGTTGAAAAAATGAAGATATTAGACTATTTTATGATTGCACATGGTAAAGAATGTGATTAAAGGCTCTTTTCCTATTTGAAAAGTTTTAGTTTTCGAGATTAATAGCTACGCATGTTGAAAAAATTAAGATATTAGACAATTTTATGATTGAAAATGGTAAAAAATGTGATTAAAGGCTCTTTTCCTATTTCAAAAGTTTTAGTTTTCGAGGGTAATAGCTACGTATGTTGAAAAAATGAAGATATTAGACAATTTTATGATTGCACATGGTAAAGCATGTGATTAAAGGCTCTTTTCCTATTTCAAAAGTTTTAGTTTTCGAGGGTAATAGCTACGTATGTTGAAAAAATGAAGATATTAGACTATTTTATCATTGCAATGGTAAAGAATGTGATTAAAGGCTCTTTTCCTATTTCAAAAGTTTTAGTTTTCGTGGGTAATAGCTACGTATGTTGAAAAAATGAAGATATTAGACTATTTTTATGATTGCAAATGGTAAAGAATGTGATTAAAGGCTCTTTTCCTATTTCAAAAGTTTTAGTTTTCGAGGGTAATAGCTACGTATGTTGAAAACATGAAGATATTAGACTATTTTATGATTGCACATGGTAAAGAATGTGATTAAAGGCTCTTTTCCTATTTCAAAAGTTTTAGTTTTCGAGGGTAATAGCTACGTATGCTGAACAAAAGAAGATATTAGACTATTTTATGATTGCACATGGTAAAGAATGTGATTAAAGGCTTTTTTCCTATTTCAAAAGTTTTAGTTTTCGAGGGTAATAGCTACGTATGTTGAAAAATGAAGATATTAGACTATTTTACGATTGCACATGGTAAAGAATGTGATTAAAGGCTCTTTTCCTATTTCAAAAGCTTTAGTTTTCGAGGGTAATAGCTACGTATGTTGAAAAAATGAAGATATTAGACTATTTTATGATTGCAAATGGTAAAGAATGTGATTAGAGGCTCTTTTCCTATTTCAAAAGTTTTAATTTTCGAGGGTAATAGCTACGTATATTGAAAAAATGAAGATATTAGACTATTTTATGATTGCACATGGTAAAGAATGTGATTAAAGGCTCTTTTCCTATTTCAAAAGTTTTAGTTTTCGAAGGTAATAGCTACGTATGTTGAAAAAATGAAGATATTAGACAATTTTATGATTGCACATGGTAAAGCATGTGATTAAAGGCTCTTTTCCTATTTCAAAAGTTTTAGTTTTCGAGGGTAATAGCTACGTATGTTGAAAAAATGAAAATATTAGACTATTTTATCATTGCAAATGGTAAAGAATGTGATTAAAGGCTCTTTTCCTATTTCAAAAGTTTTAGTTTTCGTGGGTAATAGCTACGTATGTTGAAAAAATGAAGATATTAGACTATTTTATGATTGCAGATGGTAAAGAATGTGATTAAAGGCTCTTTTCCTATTTCAAAAGTTTTAGTTTTCGAGGGTAATAGCTACGTATGTTGAAAACATGAAGATATTAGACTATTTTATGATTGCACATGGTAAAGAATGTGATTAAAGGCTCTTTTCCTATTTCAAAAGTTTTAGTTTTCGAGGGTAATAGCTACGTATGCTGAACAAAAGAAGATATTAGACTATTTTATGATTGCACATGGTAAAGAATGTGATTAAAGGCTCTTTTCCTATTTCAAAAGTTTTAGTTTTCGAGGGTAATAGCTACGTATGTTGAAAAAATGAAGATATTAGACTATTTTACGATTGCGCATGGTAAAGAATGTGATTAAAGGCTCTTTTCCTATTTCAAAAGTTTTAATTTTCGAGGGTAATAGCTACGTATATTGAAAAAATGAAGATATTAGACTATTTTATGATTGCACAAGGAAAAGAATGTGATTAAAGGCTCTTTTCCTATTTCAAAAGTTTTAGTTTTCGAGGGTAATAGCTACGTATGTTGAAAAAATTACCATCTTCGTAATAGCTACGTATGTTAAAAAATGAAGATATTAGACTATTTTATGATTGCAAATGGTAAAGAATGTGATTAAAGGCTCTTTTCCTATTTCAAAAGTTTTAGTTTTCGAGGGTAATAGCTAAGTATGTTGAAAAATGAAGATATTAGACTATTTTATTATTGCACATGGTAAACAATGTGATTAAAGGCTCTTTTCCTATTTTAAAAGCTTTAGTTTTCGAGGGTAATAGCTACGTATGTTGTAAAAATGAAGATATTAGACTATTTTATGATTGCACATGATAAAGAATGTGATTAAAGGCTCTTTTTCTATTTCAAAAGTTTTAGTTTTCGAGGGTAATAGCTACGTATGTTGAAAAAATGAAGATATTATACAATTTTATGATTGCACATGGTTTAGCATGTGATTAAAGGCTCTTTTTCTATTTCAAAAGTTTAGTTTTCGAGGGTAATAGCTACGTATGTTGAAAAAATTAAGATATTAGACTATTTTATGATTGCACATGGAAAAGAATGTGATTAAAGGCTCTTTTCCTATTTCAAAAGTTTTAGTTTTCGAGGGTAATAGCTACGTATGTTGAAAAAATTAAGATATTAGACTATTTTATGATTGCACATGGAAAAGAATGTGATTAAAGGCTCTTTTCCTATTTCAAAAGTTTTAGTTTTCGAGGGTAATAGCTACGTATGTTGAAAAATGAAGATATTAGACAATTTTATGATTGCACATGGTAAAGCATGTGATTAAAGGCTCTTTTCCTATTTCATAAGTTTTAGTTTTCGAGGGTAATAGCTACGTATGTTGAAAAAATGAAGATATTAGACTATTTTATGATTGCAATGGTAAAGAATGTGATTAAAGGCTCTTTTCCTATTTCAAAAGTTTTAGTTTTCGAGGGTAATAGCTACGTATGTTGAAAAAATGAAGATATTAGACTATTTTATGATTGCACATGGTAAAGAATGTGATTAAAGGCTCTTTTCCTATTTGAAAAGTTTTAGTTTTCGAGAGTAATAGCTACGCATGTTGAAAAAATTAAGATATTAGACTATTTTATGATTGCAAATGGTAAAAAATGTGATTAAAGGCTCTTTTCCTATTTCAAAAGTTTTAGTTTTCGAGGGTAATAGCTACGTATGTTGAAAAAATGAAGATATTAGACAATTTTATGATTGCACATGGTAAAGCATGTGATTAAAGGCTCTTTTCCTATTTCAAAAGTTTTAGTTTTCGAGGGTAATAGCTACGTATGTTGAAAAAATGAAGATATTAGACTATTTTATCATTGCAAATGGTAAAGAATGTGATTAAAGGCTCTTTTCCTACTTCAAAAGTTTTAGTTTTCGTGGTAATAGCTACGTATGTTGAAAAAATGAAGATATTAGACTATTTTATGATTGCAAATGGTAAAGAATGTGATTAAAGGCTCTTTTCCTATTTCAAAAGTTTTAGTTTTCGAGGGTAATAGCTACGTATGTTGAAAACATGAAGATATTAGACTATTTTATGATTGCACATGGTAAAGAATGTGATTAAAGGCTCTTTTCCTATTTCAAAAGTTTTAGTTTTCGAGGGTAATAGCTACGTATGCTGAACAAAAGAAGATATTAGACTATTTTATGATTGCACATGGTAAAGATGTGATTAAAGGCTTTTTTCCTATTTCAAAAGTTTTAGTTTTCGAGGGTAATAGCTACGTATGTTGAAAAAATGAAGATATTAGACTATTTTACGATTGCACATGGTAAAGAATGTGATTAAAGGCTCTTTTCCTATTTCAAAAGTTTTAGTTTTCGAGGGTAATAGCTACGTATGTTGAAAAAATGAAGATATTAGACATTTTATGATTGCAAATGGTAAAGAATGTGATTAGAGGCTCTTTTCCTATTTCAAAAGTTTTAATTTTCGAGGGTAATAGCTACGTATATTGAAAAAAATGAAGATATTAGACTATTTTATGATTGCACATGGTAAAGAATGTGATTAAAGGCTCTTTTCCTATTTCAAAAGTTTTAGTTTTCGAGGGTAATAGCTACGTATGTTGAAAAAATGAAGATATTAGACAATTTTATGAATGCACATGGTAAAGCATGTGATTAAAGGCTCTTTTCCTATTTCAAAAGTTTTAGTTTTCGAGGGTAATAGCTACGTATGTTGAAAAAATGAAAATATTAGACTATTTTATCATTGCAAATGGTAAAGAATGTGATTAAAGGCTCTTTTCCTATTTCAAAAGTTTTAGTTTTCGTGGTAATAGCTACGTATGTTGAAAAAATGAAGATATTAGACTATTTTATGATTGCAGATGGTAAAGAATGTGATTAAAGGCTCTTTTCCTATTTCAAAAGTTTTAGTTTTCGAGGGTAATAGCTACGTATGTTGAAAACATGAAGATATTAGACTATTTTATGATTGCACATGGTAAAGAATGTGATTAAAGGCTCTTTTCCTATTTCAAAAGTTTTAGTTTTCGAGGGTAATAGCTACGTATGCTGAACAAAGAAGATATTAGACTATTTTATGATTGCACATGGTAAAGAATGTGATTAAAGGCTTTTTCCTATTTCAAAAGTTTTAGTTTTCGAGGGTAATAGCTACGTATGTTGAAAAAATGAAGATATTAGACTATTTTACGATTGCGCATGGTAAAGAATGTGATTAAAGCCTCTTTTCCTATTTCAAAAGTTTTAATTTTCGAGGGTAATAGCTACGTATATTGAAAAAATGAAGATATTAGACTATTTTATGATTGCCCATTGTAAAGAATGTGATTAAAGGCTCTTTTCCTATTTCAAAAGTTTTAGTTTTCGAGGGTAATAGCTACGTATGTTGAAAAAATGAAGATATTAGACAATTTTATGATTGCACATGGTAAAGCATGTGATTAAAGGCTCTTTTCCTATTTCAAAAGTTTTAGTTTTCGAGGGTAATAGCTACGTATGTTGAAAAAATGAAGATATTAGACAATTTTATGATTGCACATGGTAAAGAATGTGATTAAAGGCTCTTTTCCTATTTCAAAAGTTTTAGTTTTCAAGGGTAATAGCTACGTATGTTGAAAAATGAAGATATTAGACTATTTTATGATTGCAAATGGTAAAGAATGTGATTAGAGGCTCTTTTCCTATTTCAAAAGTTTTAATTTTCGAGGGTAATAGCTACGTATATTGAAAAAATGAAGATATTAGACTATTTTATGATTGCACATGGTAAAGAATGTGATTAAAGGCTCTTTTCCTATTTCAAAAGTTTTAGTTTTCGAGGGTAATAGCTACGTATGTTGAAAAAATGAAGATATTAGACAATTTTATGATTGCACATGGTAAAGCATGTGATTAAAGGCTCTTTTCCTATTTCAAAAGTTTTAGTTTTCGAGGGTAATAGCTACGTATGTTGAAAAAATGAAGATATTAGACTATTTTATCATTGCAAATGGTAAAGAATGTGATTAAAGGCTCTTTTCCTATTTCAAAAGTTTTAGTTTTCGTGGGTAATAGCTACGTATGTTGAAAAAATGAAGATATTAGACTATTTTATGATTACAAATGGTAAAGAATGTGATTAAAGGCTCTTTTCCTATTTCAAAGTTTTAGTTTTCGAGGGTAATAGCTACGTAAGTTGAAAACATGAAGATATTAGACTATTTTATGATTGCACATGGTAAAGAATGTGATTAAAGGCTCTTTTCCTATTTCAAAAGTTTTAGTTTTCGAGGGTAATAGCTACGTATGCTGAACAAAAGAAGATATTAGACTATTTTATGATTGCACATGGTAAAGAATGTGATTAAAGGCTTTTTTCCTATTTCAAAAGTTTTAGTTTTCGAGGGTAATAGCTACGTATGTTGAAAAAATGAAGATATTAGACTATTTTACGATTGCACATGGTAAAGAATGTGATTAAAGCTCTTATCCTATTTCAAAAGTTTTAGTTTTTGAGGGTAATAGCTACGTGTGTTGAAAAATGAAGATATTAGACTATTTTATGATTGCAAATGGTAAAGAATGTGATTAAAGGCTCTTTTCCTATTTCAAAAGTTTTAGTTTTCGAAGGTAATAGCTACGTAGGCTGAAAAAATGAAGATATTAGACTATTTTATGATTGCACATGGTAAAGAATGTGATTAAAGGCTCTTTTCCTATTTCAAAAGTTTTAGTGTTCGAGGGTAATAGCTACGTATGTTGAAAAAAATGAAAATATTAGACTATTTTATCATTGCAAATGGTAAAGAATGTGATTAAAGGCTCTTTTCCTATTTCAAAAGTTTTAGTTTTCGTGGGTAATAGCTACGTATGTTGAAAAAATGAAGATATTAGACTATTTTATGATTGCAGATGGTAAAGAATGTGATTAAAGGCTCTTTTTCCTATTTCAAAAGTTTTAGTTTTCGAGGTAATAGCTACGTATGTTGAAAACATGAAGATATTAGACTATTTTATGATTGCACATGGTAAGAATGTGATTAAAGGCTCTTTTCCTATTTCAAAAGTTTTAGTTTTCGAGGGTAATAGCTACGTATGCTGAACAAAAGAAGATATTAGACTATTTTATGATTGCACATGGTAAAGAATGTGATTAAAGGCTTTTTTCCTATTTCAAAAGTTTTAGTTTTCGAGGGTAATAGCTACGTATGTTGAAAAAATGAAGATATTAGACTATTTTACGATTGCGCATGGTAAAGAATGTGATTAAAGGCTCTTTTCCTATTTCAAAAGTTTTAATTTTCGAGGGTAATAGCTACGTATATTGAAAAAATGAAGATATTAGACTATTTTATGATTGCACATGGTAAAGAATGTGATTAAAGGCTCTTTTCCTATTTCAAAAGTTTTAGTTTTCGAGGGTAATAGCTACGTATGTTGAAAAAATGAAGATATTAGACAATTTTATGATTGCACATGGTAAAGCATGTGATTAAAGGCTCTTTTCCTATTTCAAAAGTTTTAGTTTTCGAGGGTAATAGCTACGTATGTTGAAAAAATGAAGATATTAGACAATTTTATGATTGCACATGGTAAAGAATGTGATTAAAGGCTCTTTTCCTATTTCAAAAGTTTTAGTTTTCGAGGGTAATAGCTACGTATGTTGAAAAAATGAAGATATTAGACTATTTTATGATTGCAAATGGTAAAGAATGTGATTAGAGGCTCTTTTCCTATTTCAAAAGTTTTAATTTTCGAGGGTAATAGCTACGTATATTGAAAAAATGAAGATATTAGACTATTTTATGATTGCACATGGTAAAGAATGTGATTAAAGGCTCTTTTCCTATTTCAAAAGTTTTAGTTTTCGAGGGTAATAGCTACGTATGTTGAAAAAATGAAGATATTAGACAATTTTATGATTGCACATGGTAAAGCATGTGATTAAAGGCTCTTTTCCTATTTCAAAAGTTTTAGTTTTCGAGGGTAATAGCTACGTATGTTGAAAAAATGAAGATATTAGACTATTTTATCATTGCAAATGGTAAAGAATGTGATTAAAGGCTCTTTTCCCTATTTCAAAAGTTTTAGTTTTCGTGGGTAATAGCTACGTATGTTGAAAAAATGAAGATATTAGACTATTTTATGATTGCAAATGGTAAAGAATGTGATTAAAGGCTCTTTTCCTATTTCAAAAGTTTTAGTTTTCGAGGGTAATAGCTACGTATGCTGAACAAAAGAAGATATTAGACTATTTTATGATTGCACATGGTAAAGAATGTGATTAAAGGCTTTTTTCCTATTTCAAAAGTTTTAGTTTTCGAGGGTAATAGCTACGTATGTTGAAAAAATGAAGATATTAGACTATTTTACGATTGCACATGGTAAAGAATGTGATTAAAGGCTCTTTTCCTATTTCAAAAGTTTTAGTTTTCGAGGGTAATAGCTACGTATGTTGAAAAATGAAGATATTAGACTATTTTATGATTGCACATGGTAAAGAATGTGATTAAAGGCTCTTTTCCTATTTCAAAAGTTTTAGTTTTCGAAGGTAATAGCTACGTAGGCTGAAAAAATGAAGATATTAGACTATTTTATGATTGCACATGGTAAAGAATGTGATTAAAGGCTCTTTTCCTATTTCAAAAGTTTAGTGTTCGAGGGTAATAGCTACGTATGTTGAAAAAATGAAGATATTAGACTATTTTATGATTGCAAATGGTAAAGAATGTGATTAAAGGCTCTTTTCCTATTTCAAAAGTTTTAGTTTTCAAGGGTAATAGCTACGTATGTTGAAAAAATGAAGATATTAGACAATTTTATGATTGCACATGGTAAAGAATGTGATTGAAGGCTCTTTTCCTATTTCAAAAGTTTTAGTTTTCGAGGGTAATAGCTACGTATGTTGAAAAAATGAAGATATTAGACTATTTTATGATTGCACATGGTAAAGAATGTGATTAAAGGCTCTTTTCCTATTTCAAAAGTTTTAGTTTTCGAGGGTAATAGCTACGTATGTTAAAAAAATGAAGATATTAGACAATTTTATGATTGCACATGGTAAAGCATGTGATTAAAGGCTCTTTTCCTATTTCAAAAGTTTTAGTTTTCGAGGGTAATAGCTACGTATGTTGAAAAAATGAAGATATTAGACTATTTTATAATTGCAAATGGTAAAGAATGTGATTAAAGGCTCTTTTCCTATTTCAAAAGTTTTAGTTTTCGAGGGTGATAGCTACGTATGTTGAAAAAATGAAGATATTAGATTATTTTATGATTGCACATGGTAAAGAATGTGATTAAAGGTTCTTTTCCCATTTCAAAAGTTTTATTTTTCGAGGGTAATAGCTACGTATGCTGAAAAAATGAAGATGTTAGACTATTTTATGATTGCACATGGTAAAGAATGTGATTAAAGGCTCTTTTCCTATTTCAAAAATTTTAGTTTTCGAGGGTAATAGCTACGTATGTTGAAAAAATGAAGATATTAGACTATTTTATGATTTCAAATGGTAATGATTGTGATTAAAGGCTCTTTTCCTATTTCAAAAGTTTTAGTTTTCGAGGATAATAGCTACGTATGTTGAAAAAATGAAGATATTAGACTATTTTATGATTGAATATGGTAAAGAATGTGATTAAAGGCTCTTTTCCTATTTCAAAAGTTTTAGTTTTCGAGGGTAATAGCTACGTATGTTGAAAAAATGAAGATTTTAGACTATTTTATGATTGCAAATGGTAAAGAATGTGATTAAAGGCTCTTTTCCTATTTCAAAAGTTTTAGTTTTCGAGGGTAATAGCTACGTATGTTGAAAAAAATGAAGATATTAGACTATTTTATGATTGCAAATGGTAAAGAATGTGATTAAAGGCTCTTTTCCTATTTTAAAAGCTTTAGTTTTCGAGGGTAATAGCTACGTATGTTGTAAAAATGAAGATATTAGACTATTTTATGATTGCACATGATAAAGAATGTGATTAAAGGCTCTTTTTCTATTTCAAAAGTTTTAGTTTTCGAGGGTAATAGCTACGTATGTTGAAAAAATGAAGATATTAGACAATTTTATGATTGCACATGGTTTAGCATGTGATTAAAGGCTCTTTTTCTATTTCAAAAGTTTTAGTTTTCGAGGGTAATAGCTACGTATGTTGAAAAAATTAAGATATTAGACTATTTTATGATTGCACATGGAAAAGAATGTGATTAAAGGCTCTTTTCCTATTTCAAAAGTTTTAGTTTTCGAGGGTAATAGCTACGTATGTTGAAAAAATGAAGATATTAGACTATTTTATGATTGCAAATGGTAAAAAATGTGATTAAAGGCTCTTTTCCTATTTCAAAAGTTTTAGTTTTCGAGGGTAATAGCTACGTATGTTGAAAAAATGAAGATATTAGACTATTTTATGATTGCACATGGTAAAGAATGTGATTAAAGGCTCTTTTCCTATTTCAAAAGTTTTAGTTTTCGAGAGTAATAGCTACGTATGTTGAAAAAAATTAAGATATTAGACTATTTTATGATTGCAAATGGTAAAAAATGTGATTAAAGGCTCTTTTCCTATTTCAAAAGTTTTAGTTTTCGAAGGTAATAGCTAGGTCTGTGGAAAAAATGAAGATATTAGACTATTTTATGATTGCACATGGTAAAGAATGTGATTAAAGGCTCTTTTCCTATTTCAAAAGTTTTAGTTTTCGAGGGTAATAGCTACGTATGTTGAAAAAATGAAGATATTAGACAATTTTATGATTGCACATGGTAAAGCATGTGATTAAAGGCTCTTTTCCTATTTCAAAAGTTTTAGTTTTCGAGGGTAATAGCTACGTATGTTGAAAAAATGAAGATATTAGACTATTTTATCATTGCAAATGGTAAAGAATGTGATTAAAGGCTCTTTTCCTATTTCAAAAGTTTTAGTTTTCGTGGGTAATAGCTACGTATGTTGAAAAAATGAAGATATTAGACTATTTTATGATTGCAAATGGTAAAGAATGTGATTAAAGGCTCTTTTCCTATTTCAAATGTTTTAGTTTTCGAGGGTAATAGCTACGTATGTTGAAAACATGAAGATATTAGACTATTTTATGATTGCACATGGTAAAGAATGTGATTAAAGGCTCTTTTCCTATTTCAAAAGTTTTAGTTTTTCGAGGGTAATAGCTACGTATGCTGAAAAAAAGAAGATATTAGATTATTTTATGATTGCAAATGGTAAAGAATGTGATTAAAGGCTCTTTTCCTATGTCAAAAGTTTTAGTTTTCGAGGGTAATAGCTACGTATGTTGAAAAAATGAAGATATTAGACTATTTTACGATTGCACATGGTAAAGAATGTGATTAAAGGCTCTTTTCCTATTTCAAAAGTTTTAGTTTTCGAGGGTAATAGCTACATATGTTGAAAAAATGAAGATATTAGACTATTTTATGATTGCAAATGGTAAAGAATGTGATTAGAGGCTCTTTTCCTATTTCAAAAGTTTTAGTTTTCGAGGGTAATAGCTACGTATGTTGAAAAAATGAAGATATTAGACAATTTTATGATTGCACATGGTAAAGCATGTGATTAAAGGCTCTTTTCCTATTTCAAAAGTTTTAGTTTTCGAGGGTAATAGCTACGTATGTTGAAAAAATGAAGATATTAGACTATTTTATGATTGCAAATGGTAAAGAATGTGATTAAAGGCTCTTTTCCTATTTCAAAAGTTTTAGTTTTCGAGGGTGATAGCTACGTATGTTGAAAAAATGAAGATATTAGATTATTTTATGATTGCACATGGTAAAGAATGTGATTAAAGGCTCTTTTCCCATTTCAAAAGTTTTAGTTTTCGAGGGTAATAGCTACGTATGTTGAAAAAATGAAGATATTAGACTATTTTATGATTGCAAATGGTAATGAATGTGATTAAAGGCTCTTTTCCTATTTCAAAAGTTTTAGTTTTCGAGGATAATAGCTACGTATGTTGAAAAAATGAAGATATTAGACTATTTTATGATTGAATATTGTAAAGAATGTGATTAAAGGCTCTTTTCCTATTTCAAAAGTTTTAGTTTTCGAGGGTAATAGCTACGTATGTTGAAAAAATGAAGATTTTAGACTATTTTATGATTGCAAATGGTAAAGAATGTGATTAAAGGCTCTTTTCCTATTTCAAAAGTTTTAGTTTTCGAGGGTAATAGCTACGTATGTTGAAAAAATGAAGATATTAGACTATTTTATGATTGCAAATGGTAAAGAATGTGATTAAAGGCTCTTTTCCTATTTTAAAAGCTTTAGTTTTCGAGGGTAATAGCTACGTATGTTGTAAAAATGAAGATATTAGACTATTTTATGATTGCACATGATAAAGAATGTGATTAAAGGCTCTTTTTCTATTTCAAAAGTTTTAGTTTTCGAGGGTAATAGCTACGTATGTTGAAAAAATGAAGATATTAGACTATTTTATGATTGCACATGGTAAAGAATGTGATTAAAGGCTCTTTTCCTATTTCAAAAGTTTTAGTTTTCGAGGGTAATAGCTACGTATGCTGAAAAAAAGAAGATATTAGACTATTTTATGATTGCACATGGTAAAGAATGTGATTAAAGGCTCTTTTCCTATTTCAAAAGTTTTAGTTTTCGAAGGTAATAGCTAAGTATGTTGAAAAAATGAAGATATTAGACTATTTTATGATTGCAAATGGTAAAGAATGTGATTAAAGGCTCTTTTCCTATGTCAAAAGTTTTAGTTTTCGAGGGTAATAGCTACGTATGTTAAAAAAATGAAGATATTAGACTATTTTACGATTGCACATGGTAAAGAATGTGATTAAAGGCTCTTTTCCTATTTCAAAAGTTTTAGTTTTCGAGGGTAATAGCTACGTATGTTGAAAAAATGAAGATATTAGACTATTTTATGATTGCAAATGGTAAAGAATGTGATTAGAGGCTCTTTTCCTATTTCAAAAGTTTTAATTTTCGAGGGTAATAGCTACGTATATTGAAAAAATGAAGATATTAGACTATTTTATGATTGCACATGGTAAAGAATGTGATTAAAGGCTCTTTTCCTATTTCAAAAGTTTTAGTTTCGAGGGTAATAGCTACGTATGTTGAAAAAATGAAGATATTAGACAATTTTATGATTGCACATGGTAAAGCATGTGATTAAAGGCTCTTTTCCTATTTCAAAAGTTTTAGTTTTCGAGGGTAATAGCTACGTATGTTGAAAAAATGAAGATATTAGACTATTTTATGATTACAAATGGTAAAGAATATGATTAAAGGCTCTTTTTCTATTTCAAAAGTTTTAGTTTTCGAGGGTAATAGCTACGTATGTTGAAAAAATGAAGATATTAGACTATTTTATGATTGCAAATGGTAATGAATGTGATTAAAGGCTCTTTTCCTATTTCAAAAGTTTTAGTTTTCGAGGGTAATAGCTACGCATGTTGAAAAAATGAAGATATTAGACTATTTTATGATTACAAATGGTAAAGAATTTGATTAAAGGGTCTTTTCCTATTTCAAAAGTTTTAGTTTTCGAGGGTAATAGCTACGTATGTTGAAAAATGAAGATATTAGACTATTTTATGATTGCACATGGTAAAGAATGTGATTAAAGGCTCTTTTCCTATTTCCTATTTCATAAAAATAGTAAACTAAAACTAAAACTAAAACTAAAAACTAAAACTAAAGAATTTGATTAAAGGGTCTTTTCCTATTTCAAAAGTTTTAGTTTTCGAGGGTGATAGCTACGTATGTTGAAAAAATGAAGATATTAGATTATTTTATGATTGCACATGGTAAAGAATATGATTAAAGGCTCTTTTCCTATTTCAAAAGTTTTAGTTTTCGTGGGTAATAGCTACGTATGTTGAAAAAATGAAGATATTAGACTATTTTATGATTACAAATGGTAAAGAATTTGATTAAAGGGTCTTTTCCTATTTCAAAAGTTTTAGTTTTCGAGGGTAATAGCTACGTATGCTGAAAAAATGAAGATGTTAGACTATTTTATGATTGCACATGGTAAAGAATGTGATTAAAGGCTCTTTTCCTATTTCAAAAATTTTAGTTTTCGAGGGTAATAGCTACGTTTGTTGAAAAAATGAAGATGTTAGACTATTTTATGATTGCACATGGTAAAGAATGTGATTAAAGGCTCTTTTCCTATTTCAAAATTTTAGTTTTCGAGGGTAATAGCTAC
>NW_027065545.1:0-21577 GCF_032884065.1 Artemia franciscana | reverse complement strand
AGTGAAAGTTTGATTCTAGCTAGTCTATCTACTATTTCTATGAGTCATATGCAAGACGTCATTTTAGAAAAGACTTTTTCACTATTCAATAAATAGATATCAATAGTAGATAGAACAGTGAAAGTTTGATTCTAGCTAGTCTATCTACTATTTCTATGAGTCATATGCAAGACGTCATTTTAGAAAAGACTTTTTCACTATTCAATAAATAGATATCAATAGTAGATAGAACAGTGAAAGTTTGATTCTAGCTAGTCTATCTACTATTTCTATGAGTCATATGCAAGACGTCATTTTAGAAAAGACTTTTTCACTATTCAATAAATAGATATCAATAGTAGATAGAACAGTGAAAGTTTGATTCTAGCTAGTCTATCTACTATTTCTATGAGTCATATGCAAGACGTCATTTTAGAAAAGACTTTTTCACTATTCAATAAATAGATATCAATAGTAGATAGAACAGTGAAAGTTTGATTCTAGCTAGTCTATCTACTATTTCTATGAGTCATATGCAAGACGTCATTTTAGAAAAGACTTTTCACTATTCAATAAATAGATATCAATAGTAGATAGAACAGTGAAAGTTTGATTCTAGCTAGTCTATCTACTATTTCTATGAGTCATATGCAAGACGTCATTTTAGAAAAGACTTTTTCACTATTCAATAAATAGATATCAATAGTAGATAGAACAGTGAAGTTTGATTCTAGCTAGTCTATCTACTATTTCTATGAGTCATATGCAAGACGTCATTTTAGAAAAGACTTTTTCACTATTCAATAAATAGATATCAATAGTAGATAGAACAGTGAAAGTTTTGATTCTAGCTAGTCTATCTACTATTTCTATGAGTCATATGCAAGACGTCATTTTAGAAAAGACTTTTTCACTATTCAATAAATAGATATCAATAGTAGATAGAACAGTGAAAGTTTGATTCTAGCTAGTCTATCTACTATTTCTATGAGTCATATGCAAGACGTCATTTTAGAAAAGACTTTTTCACTATTCAATAAACTAGATATCAATAGTAGATAGAACAGTGAAAGTTTGATTCTAGCTAGTCTATCTACTATTTCTATGAGTCATATGCAAGACGTCCTTTTAGAAAAGACTTTTTCACTATTCAATAAATAGATATCAATAGTAGATAGAACAGTGAAAGTTTGATTCTAGCTAGTCTATCTACTATTTCTATGAGTCATATGCAAGACGTCATTTTAGAAAAGACTTTTTCACTATTCAATAAATAGATATCAATAGTAGATAGAACAGTGAAAGTTTGATTCTAGCTAGTCTATCTACTATTTCTATGAGTCATATGCAAGACGTCATTTTAGAAAAGACTTTTTCACTATTCAATAAATAGATATCAATAGTAGATAGAACAGTGAAAGTTTGATTCTAGCTAGTCTATCTACTATTTCTATGAGTCATATGCAAGACGTCATTTTAGAAAAGACTTTTTCACTATTCAATAAATAGATATCAATAGTAGATAGAACAGTGAAAGTTTGATTCTAGCTAGTCTATCTACTATTTCTATGAGTCATATGACAGACGTCATTTTAGAAAAGACTTTTTCACTATTCAATAAATAGATATCAATAGTAGATAGAACAGTGAAAGTTTGATTCTAGCTAGTCTATCTACTATTTCTATGAGTCATATGCAAGACGTCATTTTAGAAAAGACTTTTTCACTATTCAATAAATAGATATCAATAGTAGATAGACCAGTGAAGTTTGATTCTAGCTAGTCTATCTACTATTTCTATGAGTCATATGCAAGACGTCATTTTAGAAAAGACTTTTTCACTATTCAATAAATAGATATCAATAGTAGATAGAACAGTGAAAGTTTGATTCTAGCTAGTCTATCTACTATTTCTATGAGTCATATGCAAGACGTCATTTTAGAAAAGACTTTTTCACTATTCAATAAATAGATATCAATAGTAGATAGAACAGTGAAGTTTGATTCTAGCTAGTCTATCTACTATTTCTATGAGTCATATGCAAGACGTCATTTTAGAAAAGACTTTTTCACTATTCAATAAATAGATATCAATAGTAGATAGAACAGTGAAAGTTTGATTCTAGCTAGTCTATCTACTATTTCTATGAGTCATATGCAAGACGTCATTTTAGAAAAGACTTTTTCACTATCAATAAATAGATATCAATAGTAGATAGAACAGTGAAAGTTTGATTCTAGCTAGTCTATCTACTATTTCTATGAGTCATATGCAAGACGTCATTTTAGAAAAGACTTTTTCACTATTCAATAAATAGATATCAATAGTAGATAGAACAGTGAAAGTTTGATTCTAGCTAGTCTATCTACTATTTCTATGAGTCATATGCAAGACGTCATTTTAGAAAAGACTTTTTCACTATTCAATAAATAGATATCAATAGTAGATAGAACAGTGAAAGTTTGATTCTAGCTAGTCTATCTACTATTTCTATGAGTCATATGCAAGACGTCATTTTAGAAAAGACTTTTTCACTATTCAATAAATAGATATCAATAGTAGATAGAACAGTGAAAGTTTGATTCTAGCTAGTCTATCTACTATTTCTATGAGTCATATGCAAGACGTCATTTTAGAAAAGACTTTTTCACTATTCAATAAATAGATATCAATAGTAGATAGAACAGTGAAAGTTTGATTCTAGCTAGTCTATCTACTATTTCTATGAGTCATATGCAAGACGTCATTTTAGAAAAGACTTTTTCACTATTCAATAAATAGATATCAATAGTAGATAGAACAGTGAAAGTTTGATTCTAGCTAGTCTATCTACTATTTCTATGAGTCATATGCAAGACGTCATTTTAGAAAAGACTTTTTCACTATTCAATAAATAGATATCAATAGTAGATAGAACAGTGAAAGTTTGATTCTAGCTAGTCTATCTACTATTTCTATGAGTCATATGCAAGACGTCATTTTAGAAAAGACTTTTTCACTATTCAATAAATAGATATCAATAGTAGATAGAACAGTGAAAGTTTGATTCTAGCTAGTCTATCTACTATTTCTATGAGTCATATGCAAGACGTCATTTTAGAAAAGACTTTTTCACTATTCAATAAATAGATATCAATAGTAGATAGAACAGTGAAAGTTTGATTCTAGCTAGTCTATCTACTATTTCTATGAGTCATATGCAAGACGTCATTTTAGAAAAGACTTTTTCACTATTCAATAAATAGATATCAATAGTAGATAGAACAGTGAAAGTTTGATTCTAGCTAGTCTATCTACTATTTCTATGAGTCATATGCAAGACGTCATTTTAGAAAAGACTTTTTCACTATTCAATAAATAGATATCAATAGTAGATAGAACAGTGAAAGTTTGATTCTAGCTAGTCTATCTACTATTTCTATGAGTCATATGCAAGACGTCATTTTAGAAAAGACTTTTTCACTATTCAATAAATAGATATCAATAGTAGATAGAACAGTGAAAGTTTGATTCTAGCTAGTCTATCTACTATTTCTATGAGTCATATGCAAGACGTCATTTTAGAAAAGACTTTTTCACTATTCAATAAATAGATATCAATAGTAGATAGAACAGTGAAAGTTTGATTCTAGCTAGTCTATCTACTATTTCTATGAGTCATATGCAAGACGTCATTTTAGAAAAGACTTTTTCACTATTCAATAAATAGATATCAATAGTAGATAGAACAGTGAAAGTTTGATTCTAGCTAGTCTATCTACTATTTCTATGAGTCATATGCAAGACGTCATTTTAGAAAAGACTTTTTCACTATTCAATAAATAGATATCAATAGTAGATAGAACAGTGAAAGTTTGATTCTAGCTAGTCTATCTACTATTTCTATGAGTCATATGCAAGACGTCATTTTAGAAAAGACTTTTTCACTATTCAATAAATAGATATCAATAGTAGATAGAACAGTGAAAGTTTGATTCTAGCTAGTCTATCTACTATTTCTATGAGTCATATGCAAGACGTCATTTTAGAAAAGACTTTTTCACTATTCAATAAATAGATATCAATAGTAGATAGAACAGTGAAAGTTTGATTCTAGCTAGTCTATCTACTATTTCTATGAGTCATATGCAAGACGTCATTTTAGAAAAGACTTTTTCACTATTCAATAAATAGATATCAATAGTAGATAGAACAGTGAAGTTTGATTCTAGCTAGTCTATCTACTATTTCTATGAGTCATATGCAAGACGTCATTTTAGAAAAGACTTTTTCACTATTCAATAAATAGATATCAATAGTAGATAGAACAGTGAAAGTTTGATTCTAGCTAGTCTATCTACTATTTCTATGAGTCATATGCAAGACGTCATTTTAGAAAAGACTTTTTCACTATTCAATAAATAGATATCAATAGTAGATAGAACAGTGAAAGTTTGATTCTAGCTAGTCTATCTACTATTTCTATGAGTCATATGCAAGACGTCATTTTAGAAAAGACTTTTTCACTATTCAATAAATAGATATCAATAGTAGATAGAACAGTGAAAGTTTGATTCTAGCTAGTCTATCTACTATTTCTATGAGTCATATGCAAGACGTCATTTTAGAAAAGACTTTTTCACTATTCAATAAATAGATATCAATAGTAGATAGAACAGTGAAAGTTTGATTCTAGCTAGTCTATCTACTATTTCTATGAGTCATATGCAAGACGTCATTTTAGAAAAGACTTTTTCACTATTCAATAAATAGATATCAATAGTAGATAGAACAGTGAAAGTTTGATTCTAGCTAGTCTATCTACTATTTCTATGAGTCATATGCAAGACGTCATTTTAGAAAAGACTTTTTCACTATTCAATAAATAGATATCAATAGTAGATAGAACAGTGAAAGTTTGATTCTAGCTAGTCTATCTACTATTTCTATGAGTCATATGCAAGACGTCATTTTAGAAAAGACTTTTTCACTATTCAATAAATAGATATCAATAGTAGATAGAACAGTGAAAGTTTGATTCTAGCTAGTCTATCTACTATTTCTATGAGTCATATGCAAGACGTCATTTTAGAAAAGACTTTTTCACTATTCAATAAATAGATATCAATATAGATAGAACAGTAAAGTTTGATTCTAGCTAGTCTATCTACTATTTCTATGAGTCATATGCAAGACGTCATTTTAGAAAAGACTTTTTCACTATTCAATAAATAGATATCAATAGTAGATAGAACAGTGAAAGTTTGATTCTAGCTAGTCTATCTACTATTTCTATGAGTCATATGCAAGACGTCATTTTAGAGAAGACTTTTTCACTATTCAATAAATAGATATCAATAGTAGATAGAACAGTGAAAGTTTGATTCTAGCTAGTCTATCTACTATTTCTATGAGTCATATGCAAGACGTCATTTTAGAAAAGACTTTTTCACTATTCAATAAATAGATATCAATAGTAGATAGAACAGTGAAAGTTTGATTCTAGCTAGTCTATCTACTATTTCTATGAGTCATATGCAAGACGTCATTTTAGAAAAGACTTTTTCACTATTCAATAAATAGATATCAATAGTAGATAGAACAGTGAAAGTTTGATTCTAGCTAGTCTATCTACTATTTCTATGAGTCATATGCAAGACGTCATTTTAGAAAAGACTTTTTCACTATTCAATAAATAGATATCAATAGTAGATAGAACAGTGAAAGTTTGATTCTAGCTAGTCTATCTACTATTTCTATGAGTCATATGCAAGACGTTATTTTAGAAAAGACTTTTTCACTATTCAATAAATAGATATCAATAGTAGATAGAACAGTGAAAGTTTGATTCTAGCTAGTCTATCTACTATTTCTATGAGTCATATGCAAGACGTCATTTTAGAAAAGACTTTTTCACTATTCAATAAATAGATATCAATAGTAGATAGAACAGTGAAAGTTTGATTCTAGCTAGTCTATCTACTATTTCTATGAGTCATATGCAAGACGTCATTTTCACGCAACAGTGAAAGTTTGATTCTTGCTAGTCTATCTACTATTTCTATGAGTCATATGCAAGACGTCATTTTAGAAAAGACTTTTTCACTATTCAATAAATAGATATCAATAGTAGATAGAACAGTGAAAGTTTGATTCTAGCTAGTCTATCTACTATTTCTATGAGTCATATGCAAGACGTCATTTTAGAAAAGACTTTTTCACTATTCAATAAATAGATATCAATAGTAGATAGAACAGTGAAAGTTTGATTCTAGCTAGTCTATCTACTATTTCTATGAGTCATATGCAAGACGTCATTTTAGAAAAGACTTTTTCACTATTCAATAAATAGATATCAATAGTAGATAGAACAGTGAAAGTTTGATTCTAGCTAGTCTATCTACTATTTCTATGAGTCATATGCAAGACGTCATTTTAGAAAAGACTTTTTCACTATTCAATAAATAGATATCAATAGTAGATAGAACAGTGAAAGTTTGATTCTAGCTAGTCTATCTACTATTTCTATGAGTCATATGCAAGACGTCATTTTAGAAAAGACTTTTTCACTATTCAATAAATAGATATCAATAGTAGATAGAACAGTGAAAGTTTGATTCTAGCTAGTCTATCTACTATTTCTATGAGTCATATACAAGACGTCATTTTAGAAAAGACTTTTTCACTATTCAATAAATAGATATCAATAGTAGATAGAACAGTGAAAGTTTGATTCTAGCTAGTCTATCTACTATTTCTATGAGTCATATGCAAGACGTCATTTTAGAAAAGACTTTTTCACTATTCAATAAATAGATATCAATAGTAGATAGAACAGTGAAAGTTTGATTCTAGCTAGTCTATCTACTATTTCTATGAGTCATATGCAAGACGTCATTTTAGAAAAGACTTTTTCACTATTCAATAAATAGATATCAATAGTAGATAGAACAGTGAAAGTTTGATTCTAGCTAGTCTATCTACTATTTCTATGAGTCATATGCAAGACGTCATTTTAGAAAAGACTTTTTCACTATTCAATAAATAGATATCAATAGTAGATAGAACAGTGAAAGTTTGATTCTAGCTAGTCTATCTACTATTTCTATGAGTCATATGCAAGACGTCATTTTAGAAAAGACTTTTTCACTATTCAATAAATAGATATCAATAGTAGATAGAACAGTGAAAGTTTGATTCTAGCTAGTCTATCTACTATTTCTATGAGTCATATGCAAGACGTCATTTTAGAGAAGACTTTTTCACTATTCAATAAATAGATATCAATAGTAGATAGAACAGTGAAAGTTTGATTCTAGCTAGTCTATCTACTATTTCTATGAGTCATATGCAAGACGTCATTTTAGAAAAGACTTTTTCACTATTCAATAAATAGATATCAATAGTAGATAGAACAGTGAAAGTTTGATTCTAGCTAGTCTATCTACTATTTCTATGAGTCATATGCAAGACGTCATTTTAGAAAAGACTTTTTCACTATTCAATAAATAGATATCAATAGTAGATAGAACAGTGAAAGTTTGATTCTAGCTAGTCTATCTACTATTTCTATGAGTCATATGCAAGACGTCATTTTAGAAAAGACTTTTTCACTATTCAATAAATAGATATCAATAGTAGATAGAACAGTGAAAGTTTGATTCTAGCTAGTCTATCTACTATTTCTATGAGTCATATGCAAGACGTCATTTTAGAGAAGACTTTTTCACTATTCAATAAATAGATATCAATAGTAGATAGAACAGTGAAAGTTTGATTCTAGCTAGTCTATCTACTATTTCTATGAGTCATATGCAAGACGTTATTTTAGAAAAGACTTTTTCACTATTCAATAAATAGATATCAATAGTAGATAGAACAGTGAAAATTTGATTCTAGCTAGTCTATCTACTATTTCTATGAGTCATATGCAAGACGTCATTTTAGAAAAGACTTTTTCACTATTCAATAAATAGATATCAATAGTAGATAGAACAGTGAAAGTTTGATTCTAGCTAGTCTATCTACTATTTCTATGAGTCATATGCAAGACGTCATTTTAGAAAAGACTTTTTCACTATTCAATAAATAGATATCAATAGTAGATAGAACAGTGAAAGTTTGATTCTAGCTAGTCTATCTACTATTTCTATGAGTCATATGCAAGACGTCATTTTAGAAAAGACTTTTTCACTATTCAATAAATAGATATCAATAGTAGATAGAACAGTGAAAGTTTGATTCTAGCTAGTCTATCTACTATTTCTATGAGTCATATGCAAGACGTCATTTTAGAAAACTTTTTCACTATTCAATAAATAGATATCAATATTAGATAGAACAGTGAAAGTTTGATTCTAGCTAGTCTATCTACTATTTCTATGAGTCATATGCAAGACGTCATTTTAGAAAAGACTTTTTCACTATTCAATAAATAGATATCAATAGTAGATAGAACAGTGAAAGTTTGATTCTAGCTAGTCTATCTACTATTTCTATGAGTCATATGCAAGACGTCATTTTAGAAAAGACTTTTTCACTATTCAATAAATAGATATCAATAGTAGATAGAACAGTGAAAGTTTGATTCTAGCTAGTCTATCTACTATTTCTTTGAGTCATATGCAAGACGTCATTTTAGAAAAGACTTTTTCACTATTCAATAAATAGATATCAATAGTAGATAGAACAGTGAAAGTTTGATTCTAGCTAGTCTATCTACTATTTCTATGAGTCATATGCAAGACGTCATTTTAGAGTAGACTTTTTCACTATTCAATAAATAGATATCAATAGTAGATAGAACAGTGAAAGTTTGATTCTAGCTAGTCTATCTACTATTTCTATGAGTCATATGCAAGACGTCATTTTAGAAAAGACTTTTTCACTATTCAATAAATAGATATCAATAGTAGATAGAACAGTGAAAGTTTGATTCTAGCTAGTCTATCTACTATTTCTATGAGTCATATGCAAGACGTCATTTTAGAAAAGACTTTTTCACTATTCAATAAATAGATATCAATAGTAGATAGAACAGTGAAAGTTTGATTCTAGCTAGTCTATCTACTATTTCTATGAGTCATATGCAAGACGTCATTTTAGAAAAGACTTTTTCACTATTCAATAAATAGATATCAATAGTAGATAGAACAGTGAAAGTTTGATTCTAGCTAGTCTATCTACTATTTCTATGAGTCATATGCAAGACGTCATTTTAGAAAAGACTTTTTCACTATTCAATAAATAGATATCAATAGTAGATAGAACAGTGAAAGTTTGATTCTAGCTAGTCTATCTACTATTTCTATGAGTCATATGCAAGACGTCATTTTAGAAAAGACTTTTTCACTATTCAATAAATAGATATCAATAGTAGATAGAACAGTGAAAGTTTGATTCTAGCTAGTCTATCTACTATTTCTATGAGTCATATGCAAGACGTCATTTTAGAAAAGACTTTTTCACTATTCAATAAATAGATATCAATAGTAGATAGAACAGTGAAAGTTTGATTCTAGCTAGTCTATCTACTATTTCTATGAGTCATATGCAAGAGGTCATTTTAGAAAAGACTTTTTCACTATTCAATAAATAGATATCAATAGTAGATAGAACAGTGAAAGTTTGATTCTAGCTAGTCTATCTACTATTTCTATGAGTCATATGCAAGACGTCATTTTAGAAAAGACTTTTTCACTATTCAATAAATAGATATCAATAGTAGATAGAACAGTGAAAGTTTGATTCTAGCTAGTCTATCTACTATTTCTATGAGTCATATGCAAGACGACATTTTAGAAAAGACTTTTTCACTATTCAATAAATAGATATCAATAGTAGATAGAACAGTGAAAGTTTGATTCTAGCTAGTCTATCTACTATTTCTATGAGTCATATACAAGACGTCATTTTAGAAAAGACTTTTTCACTATTCAATAAATAGATATCAATAGTAGATAGAACAGTGAAAGTTTGATTCTAGCTAGTCTATCTACTATTTCTATGAGTCATATGCAAGACGTCATTTTAGAAAAGACTTTTTCACTATTCAATAAATAGATATCAATAGTAGATAGAACAGTGAAAGTTTGGTTCTAGCTAGTCTATCTACTATTTCTATGAGTCATATGCAAGACGTCATTTTAGAAAAGACTTTTTCACTATTCAATAAATTGATGTCAATAGTAGATAGAACAGTGAAAGTTTGATTCTAGCTAGTCTATCTACTATTTCTATGAGTCATATGCAAGACGTCATTTTAGAAAAGACTTTTTCACTATTCAATAAATAGATATCAATAGTAGATAGAACAGTGAAAGTTTGATTCTAGCTAGTCTATCTACTATTTCTATGAGTCATATGCAAGACGTCATTTTAGAAAAGACTTTTTCACTATTCAATAAATAGATATCAATAGTAGATAGAACAGTGAAAGTTTGATTCTAGCTAGTCTATCTACTATTTCTATGAGTCATATGCAAGACGTCATTTTAGAAAAGACTTTTTCACTATTCAATAAATAGATATCAATAGTAGATAGAACAGTGAAAGTTTGATTCTAGCTAGTCTATCTACTATTTCTATGAGTCATATGCAAGACGTCATTTTAGAAAAGACTTTTTCACTATTCAATAAATAGATATCAATAGTAGATAGAACAGTGAAAGTTTGATTCTAGCTAGTCTATCTACTATTTCTATGAGTCATATGCAAGACGTCATTTTAGAAAAGACTTTTTCACTATTCAATAAATAGATATCAATAGTAGATAGAACAGTGAAAGTTTGATTCTAGCTAGTCTATCTACTATTTCTATGAGTCATATACAAGATGTCATTTTAGAAAAGACTTTTTCACTATTCAATAAATAGATATCAATAGTAGATAGAACAGTGAAAGTTTGATTCTAGCTAGTCTATCTACTATTTCTATGAGTCATATGCAAGACGTCATTTTAGAAAAGACTTTTTCACTATTCAATAAATAGATATCAATAGTAGATAGAACAGTGAAAGTTTGATTCTAGCTAGTCTATCTACTATTTCTATGAGTCATATGCAAGACGTCATTTTAGAAAAGACTTTTTCACTATTCAATAAATAGATATCAATAGTAGATAGAACAGTGAAATTTTGATTCTAGCTAGTCTATCTACTATTTCTATGAGTCATATGCAAGACGTCATTTTAGAAAAGACTTTTTCACTATTCAATAAATAGATATCAATAGTAGATAGAACAGTGAAAGTTTGATTCTAGCTAGTCTATCTACTATTTCTATGAGTCATATGCAAGACGTCATTTTAGAAAAGACTTTTTCACTATTCAATAAATAGATATCAATAGTAGATAGAACAGTGAAAGTTTGATTCTAGCTAGTCTATCTACTATTTCTATGAGTCATATGCAAGACGTCATTTTAGAAAAGACTTTTTCACTATTCAATAAATAGATATCAATAGTAGATAGAACAGTGAAAGTTTGATTCTAGCTAGTCTATCTACTATTTCTATGAGTCATATGCAAGACGTCATTTTAGAAAAGACTTTTTCACTATTCAATAAATAGATATCAATAGTAGATAGAACAGTGAAAGTTTGATTCTAGCTAGTCTATCTACTATTTCTATGAGTCATATGCAAGACGTCATTTTAGAAAAGACTTTTTCACTATTCAATAAATAGATATCAATAGTAGATAGAACAGTGAAAGTTTGATTCTAGCTAGTCTATCTACTATTTCTATGAGTCATATGCAAGACGTCATTTTAGAAAAGACTTTTTCACTATTCAATAAATAGATATCAATAGTAGATAGAACAGTGAAAGTTTGATTCTAGCTAGTCTATCTACTATTTCTATGAGTCATATGCAAGACGTCATTTTAGAAAAGACTTTTTCACTATTCAATAAATAGATATCAATAGTAGATAGAACAGTGAAAGTTTGATTCTAGCTAGTCTATCTACTATTTCTATGAGTCATATGCAAGACGTCATTTTAGAAAAGACTTTTTCACTATTCAATAAATAGATATCAATAGTAGATAGAACAGTGAAAGTTTGATTCTAGCTAGTCTATCTACTATTTCTATGAGTCATATGCAAGACGTCATTTTAGAAAAGACTTTTTCACTATTCAATAAATAGATATCAATAGTAGATAGAACAGTGAAAGTTTGATTCTAGCTAGTCTATCTACTATTTCTATGAGTCATATGCAAGACGTCATTTTAGAAAAAACTTTTACACTAGCTAGAATCAAAATTTCACTGTTCTATCTACTATTGATTCTAGCTGGTCTAGAATCAATAGATTAGAATTCTAGAACCATATGCAAGACGTCACATACGAACTAGTGCTATTCTATTGATTCTATTAGAATCAAACAGAAAGTTTGATTCTAGATTCAAATAGATTTGAATCTATTTATTGAATAGTGAAAAAGTCTTTTCTAAAATGACGTCTTGCATATGTCTCATAGAGATAGTAGATAGACTAGCTAGAATCAATAGATTAGAATTCTAGAACCATATGCCAGACGTCACATACGAACTAGTGCTATTCTATTGATTCTATTAGAATCAAACAGAAAGTTTGATTCTAGATTCAAATAGATTTGAATCTATTTATTGAATAGTGAAAAAGTCTTTTCTAAAATGACGTCTTGCATATGCCTCATAGAAATAGTAAATAGACTAGCTAGAATCAAACTTTCACTGTTCTATCTACTATTGATTCTAGCTGGTCTAGAATCAATAGATTAGAATTCTAGAACCATATGCAAGACGTCACATACGAACTAGTGCTATTCTATTGATTCTATTAGAATCAAACAGAAAGTTGGATTCTAGATTCAAATAGATTTGAATCTATTTATTGAATAGTGAAAAAGTCTTTTCTAAAATGACGTCTTGCATATGACTCATAGAGATAGTAGATAGACTAGCTAGAATCAATAGATTAGAATTCTAGAACCATATGCAAGAGGTCACATACGAACTAGTGCTATTCTATTGATTCTATTAGAATCAAACAGAAAGTTTGATTCTAGATTCAAATAGATTTGAATCTATTTATTGAATAGTGAAAAAGTCTTTTCTAAAATGACGTCTTGCATATGACTCATAGAAATAGTAGATAGACTAGCTAGAATCAATAGATTAGAATTCTAAAACCATATGCAAGACGTCACATACGAACTAGTGCTATTCTATTGATTCTATTAGAATCAAACAGAAAGTTTGATTCTAGATTCAAATAGATTTGAATCTATTTATTGAATAGTGAAAAAGTCTTTTCTAAAATGACGTCTTGCATAAGACTCATAGAAATAGTAGATAGACTAGCTAGAATCAAACTTTCACTGTTCTATCTACTATTGATTCTAGCTGGTCTAGAATCAATAGATTAGAATTCTAGAACCATGTGCAAGATGTCACATACGAACTAGTGCTATTCTATTGATTCTATTAGAATCAAACAGAAAGTTTGATTCTAGATTCAAATAGATTTGAATCTAGAATCAAGACGTATGTGACGTCTTGCATATGGTTCTAGAATTCTAATCTATTGATTCTAGCTAGTGTATCTACTATTTCTATGAGTCATATGCAAGACGTCATTTTAGAAAAGACTTTTTCACTATTCAATAAATAGATTCAAATCTATTTGAATCTAGAATCAAACTTTCTGTTTGATTCTAATAGAATCAATAGAATAGCACTAGTTCGTATGTGACCTCTTGCATATGGTTCTAGAATTCTAATCTATTGATTCTAGCTAGTCTATCTACTATCTCTATGAGTCATATGCAAGACGTCATTTTAGAAAAGACTTTTTCACTATTCAATAAATAGATTCAAATCTATTTGAATCTAGAATCAAACTTTCTGTTTGATTCTAATAGAATCAATAGAATAGCACTAGTTCGTATGTGACGTCTTGCATATGGTTCTAGAATTCTAATCTATTGATTCTAGACCAGCTAGAATCAATAGTAGATAGAACAGTGAAAGTTTGATTCTAGATAGTCTATTTACTATTTCTATGAGGCATATGCAAGACGTCATTTTAGAAAAGACTTTTTCACTATTCAATAAATAGATTCAAATCTATTTGAATCTAGAATCAAACTTTCTGTTTGATTCTAATAGAATCAATAGAATAGCACTAGTTCGTATGTGACGTCTTGCATATGGTTCTAGAATTCTAATCTATTGATTCTAGCTAGTCTATCTACTATCTCTATGAGTCATATGCAAGACGTCATTTTAGAAAAGACTTTTTCACTATTCAATAAATAGATTCAAATCTATTTGAATCTAGAATCAAACTTTCTGTTTGATTCTAATAGAATCAATAGAATAGCACTAGTTCGTATGTGACGTCTTGCATATGGTTCTAGAATTCTAATCTATTGATTCTAGACCAGCTAGAATCAATAGTAGATAGAAGAGTGAAAGTTTGATTCTAGCTAGTCTATCTACTATTTCTATGAGTCATATGCAAGACGTCATTTTAGAAAAGACTTTTTCACTATTCAATAAATAGATTCAAATCTATTTGAATCTAGAATCAAACTTTCTGTTTGATTCTAATAGAATCAATAGAATAGCACTAGTTCGTATGTGACGTCTTGCTTATGGTTCTAGAATCCTAATCTATTGATTCTAGCTAGTCTATCTACTATTTCTGTGAGATTCAAATAGATTTGAATCTAGAATCAAACTTTCTGTTTGATTCTAATAGAATCAATAGAATAGCACTAGTTCGTATGTGACGTCTTGCACATGGTTCTAGAATTCTAATCTATTGATTCTAGACCAGCTAGAATCAATAGTAGATAGAACAGTGAAAGTTTGATTCTAGCTAGTCTATCTACTATTTCTATGGGTCTTATGCAAGACGTCATTTTAGAAAAGACTTTTTCACTATTCAATAAATAGATTCAAATCTATTTGAATCTAGAATCAAACTTTCTGTTTGATTCTAATAGAATCAATAGAATAGCACTAGTTCGTATGTGACGTCTTGCATATGGTTCTAGAATTTTAATCTATTTATTCTAGCTAGTCTATCTACTATTTCTATGAGTCATATGCAAGACGTCATTTTAGAAAAGACTATTTCACTATTCAATAAATAGATTCAAATCTATTTGAATCTAGAATCAATCTTTCTGTTTGATTCTAATAGAATCAATAGAATAGCACTAGTTCGTATGTGACGTCTTGCATATGGTTCTAGAATTCTAATCTATTGATTCTAGCTAGTCTATCTACTATCTCTATGAGTCATATGCAAGACGTCATTTTAGAAAAGACTTTTTCACTATTCAATAAATAGATTCAAATCTATTTGAATCTAGAATCAAACTTTCTGTTTGATTCTAATAGAATCAATAGAATAGCACTAGTTCGTATGTGACGTCTTGCATATGGTTCTAGAATTCTAATCTATTGATTCTAGACCAGCTAGAATCAATAGTAGATAGAACAGTGAAAGTTTGATTCTAGCTAGTCTATCTACTATTTCTATGAGTCATATGCAAGACGTCATTTTAGAAAAGACTTTTTCACTATTCAATAAATAGATTCAAATCTATTTGAATCTAGAATCAAACTTTCTGTTTGATTCTAATAGAATCAATAGAATAGCACTAGTTCGTATGTGACGTCTTGCTTATGGTTCTAGAATCCTAATCTATTGATTCTAGCTAGTCTATCTACTATTTCTGTGAGATTCAAATAGATTTGAATCTAGAATCAAACTTTCTGTTTGATTCTAATAGAATCAATAGAATAGCACTAGTTCGTATGTGACGTCTTGCACATGGTTCTAGAATTCTAATCTATTGATTCTAGACCAGCTAGAATCAATAGTAGATAGAACAGTGAAAGTTTGATTCTAGCTAGTCTATCTACTATTTCTATGAGTCTTATGCAAGACGTCATTTTAGAAAAGACTTTTTCACTATTCAATAAATAGATTCAAATCTATTTGAATCTAGAATCAAACTTTCTGTTTAATTCTAATAGAATCAATAGAATAGCACTAGTTCGTATGTGACGTCTTGCATATGGTTCTAGAATTTTAATCTATTGATTCTAGCTAGTCTATCTACTATTTCTATGAGTCATATGCAAGACGTCATTTTAGAAAAGACTTTTTCACTATTCAATAAGTAGATTCAAATCTATTTGAATCTAGAATCAAACTTTCTGTTTGATTCTAATAGAATCAATAGAATAGCACTAGTTCGTATGTGACCTCTTGCATATGGTTCTAGAATTCTAATCTATTGATTCTAGCTAGTCTATCTACTATCTCTATGAGTCATATGCAAGACGTCATTTTAGAAAAGACTTTTTCACTATTCAATAAATAGATTCAAATCTATTTGAATCTAGAATCAAACTTTCTGTTTGATTCTAATAGAATCAATAGAATAGCACTAGTTCGTATGTGACGTCTTGCATATGGTTCTAGAATTCTAATCTATTGATTCTAGACCAGCTAGAATCAATAGTAGATAGAACAGTGAAAGTTTGATTCTAGCTAGTCTATTTACTATTTCTATGAGGCATATGCAAGACGTCATTTTAGAAAAGACTTTTTCACTATTCAATAAATAGATTCAAATCTATTTGAATCTAGAATCAAACTTTCTGTGTGATTCTAATAGAATCAATAGAATAGCACTAGTTCGTATGTGACGTCTTGCATATGGTTCTAGAATTCTAATCTATTGATTCTAGCTAGTCTATCTACTATCTCTATGAGTCATATGCAAGACGTCATTTTAGAAAAGACTTTTTCACTATTCAATAAATAGATTCAAATCTATTTGAATCTAGAATCAAACTTTCTGTTTGATTCTAATAGAATCAATAGAATAGCACTAGTTCGTATGTGACGTCTTGCATATGGTTCTAGAATTCTAATCTATTGATTCTAGACCAGCTAGAATCAATAGTAGATATAGACAGTGAAAGTTTGATTCTAGCTAGTCTATCTACTATTTCTATGAGTCATATGCAAGACGTCATTTTAGAAAAGACTTTTTCACTATTCAATAAATAGATTCAAATCTATTTGAATCTAGAATCAAACTTTCTGTTTGATTCTAATAGAATCAATAGAATAGCACTAGTTCGTATGTGACGGCTTGCTTATGGTTCTAGAATCCTAATCTATTGATTCTAGCTAGTCTATCTACTATTTCTGTGAGTCATATGCAAGACGTCATTTTAGAAAAGACTTTTTCACTATTCAATAAATAGATTCAAATCTATTTGAATCTAGAATCAAACTTGCTGTTTGATTCTAATAGAATCAATAGAATAGCACTAGTTCGTATGTGACGTCTTGCATATGGTTCTAGAATTCTAATCTATTGATTCTAGACCAGCTAGAATCAATAGTAGATAGAACATTGAAATTTTGATTCTAGCTAGTCTATCTACTATTTCTATGAGTCTTATGCAAGACGTCATTTTAGAAAAGACTTTTTCACTATTCAATAAATAGACTCAAATCTATTTGAATCTAGAATCAAACTTTCTGTTTGATTCTAATAGAATCAATAGAATAGCACTAGTTCGTATGTGACGTCTTGCATATGGCTCTAGAATTCTAATCTATTGATTCTAGTCGTCTATCTACTATTTCTATGAGTCATATGCAAGACGTCATTTTAGCAAAAGACTTTTTCACTATTCAATAAACAGATTCAAATCTATTGAATCTAGAATCAAACTTTCTGTTTGATTCTAATAGAATCAATAGAATAGCACTAGTTCGTATGTGACGTCTTGCATATGGTTCTAGAATTCTAATCTATTGATTCTAGCTAGTCTATCTACTATCTCTATGAGTCATATGCAAGACGTCATTTTAGAAAAGACTTTTTCACTATTCAATAAATAGATTCAAATCTATTTGAATCTAGAATCAAACTTTCTGTTTGATTCTAATAGAATCAATAGAATAGCACTAGTTCGTATGTGACGTCATGCTTATGGTTCTAGAATCCTAATCAATTGATTCTAGCTAGTCTATCTAATATTTCTGTGAGTCATATGCAAGACGTCATTTTAGAAAAGACTTTTTCACTATTCAATAAATAGATTCAAATTATTTGAATCTAGAATCAAACTGCTGTTTGATTTTAATAGAATCAATAGAATAGCACTAGTTCGTATGTGACGTCTGGCATATGGTTCTAGAATTCTAATCTATTGATTCTAGACCAGCTAGAATCAATAGTAGATAGAAGTGAAAGTTTGATTCTAGCTAGTCTATCTACTATTTTTATGAGTCATATGCAAGACGTCATTTTAGAAAAGACTTTTTCACTATTCAATAAATAGATTCAAATCTATTTGAATCTAGAATCAAACTTTCTGTTTGACTCTAATAGAATCAATAGAATAGCACTAGTTCGTATGTGACGTCTTGCATATGGTTCTAGAATTCTAATCTATTGATTCTAGTTAGTCTATCTACTCTCTATGAGTCATATGCAAGACGTCATTTAAAAAAAAGACTTTTTCACTATTCAATAAATAGATTCAAATCTATTTGAATCTAGAATCAAACTTTCTGTTTGATTCTAATAGAATCAATAGAATAGCACTAGTTCGTATGTGACGTCTTGCATATGGTTCTAGAATTCTAATCTATTGATTCTAGACCAGCTAGAATCTATAGTAGATAGAACAGTGAAAGTTTGATTCTAGCTAGTCTATCTACTATTTCTATGAGTCATATGCAAGACGTCATTTTAGAAAAGACTTTTTCACTATTCAATAAATAGATTCAAATCTATTTGAATCTAGAATCAAACTTTCTGTTTGATCCTAATAGAATCAATAGAATAGCACTAGTTCGTATGCGACGTCTTGAATATGGTTCTAGAATTCTAATCTATTGATTCTAGCTAGCTATCTACTATCTCTATGAGTCATATGCAAGAAGTCATTTTAGAAAAGACTTTTTCACTATCAATAAAGATTCAAATTCAATCTATTTGAATCTAGAATCAAACTTTCTGTTTGATTCTAATAGAATCAATAGAATAGCACTAGTTCGTATGTGACGTCTTGCATATGGTTCTAGAATTCTAATCTATTTATTCTAGCTAGTCTATCTGCTATCTATGAGTCATATGCAAGACGTCATTTTAGAAAAGACTTTTTCACTATTCAATAAATAGATTCAAATCTATTTGAATCTAGAATCAAACTTTCTGTTTGATTCTAATAGAATCAATAGAATAGCACTAGTTCGTATGTGACGTCTTGCATATGGTTCTAGAATCTAATCTATAGATTCTAGACCAGCTAGAATCATAGTAGAGACAGTGAAAGTTTGATTCTAGCTAGTCTATCTACTATTTCTATGAGTCATATGCAAGACGTCATTTTAGAAAAGACTTTTCACTATTCAATAAATAGATTCAAATCTATTTGAATCTAGAATCAAACTTTCTGTTTGATTCTAATAGAATCAATAGAATAGCACTAGTTCGTATGTGACGTCTTGCTTATGGTTCTAGAATCCTAATCTATTGATTCTAGCTAGTCTATCTACTATTTCTGTGAGTTATATGCAAGACGTCATTTTAGAAAAGACTTTTTCACTATTCAATAAATAGATTCAAATCTATTTGAATCTAGAATCAAACTTGCTTTTTGATTCTAATAGAATCAATAGAATAGCACTAGTTCGTATGTGACGTCTTGCATATGGTTCTAGAATTCTAATCTATTGATTCTAGACCAGCTAGAATCAATAGTAGATAGAACAGTGAAATTTTGATTCTAGCTAGTCTATCTACTATTTCTATGAGTCATATGCAAGACGTCATTTTAGAAAAGACTTTTTCACTATTCAATAAATAGATTCAAATCTATTTGAATCTAGAATCAACTTTCTGTTTGATTCTAATAGAATCAATAGAATAGCACTAGTTCGTATGTGACGTCTTGCATATGGTTCTAGAATTCTAATCTATTGATTCCAGCTAGTCTATCTACTATTTCTATGAGTCATATGCAAGACGTCATTTTAGAAAAGACTTTTTCACTATTCAATAAATAGATTCAAATCTATTTGAATCTAGAATCAACTTTCTGTTTGATTCTAATAGAATCAATAGAATAGCACTAGTTCGTATGTGACGTCTTGCATATGGTTCTAGAATTCTAATCTATTGATTCTAGCTAGTCTATCTACTATTTCTATGAGTCATATGCAAGACGTCATTTTAGAAAAGACTTTTTCACTATTCAATAAATAGATTCAAATCTATTTGAATCTAGAATCAAACTTTCTGTTTGATTCTAATAGAATCAATAGAATAGCACTAGTTCGTTGTGACGTCTTGCATATGGTTCTAGAATTCTAATCTATTGATTCTAGACCAGCTATAATCAATAGTAGATAGAACAGTGAAAGTTTGATTCTAGCTAGTCTATCTACTATTTCTATGAGTCATATGCAAGACGTCATTTTAGAAAAGACTTTTTCACTATTCAATAAATAGATTCAAATCTATTTGAATCTAGAATCAAACTTTCTGTTTGATTCTAGTAGAATCAATAGAATAGCACTAGTTCGTATGTGACGTCTTGCATATGGTTCTAGAATTCTAATCTATTGATTCTAGCTAGTCTATCTACTATTTCTATGAGTCATATGCAAGACGTCATTTTAGAAAAGACTTTTTCACTATTCAATAAAAGATTCAAATCTATTTGAATCTAGAATCAAACTTTCTGTTTGATTCTAATAGAATCAATAGAATAGCACTAGTTCGTATGTGACGTCTTGCATATGGTTCTAGAATTCTAATCTATTGATTCTAGACCAGCTAGAATCAATAGTAGATAGAACAGTGAAAGTTTGATTCTAGCTAGTCTATCTACTATTTCTATGAGTCATATGCAAGACGTCATTTTAGAAAAGACTTTTTCACTATTCAATAAATAGATTCAAATCTATTTGAATCTAGAATCAAACTTTCTGTTTGATTCTAATAGAATCAATAGAATAGCACTAGTTCGTATGCGACGTCTTGCATATGGTTCTAGAATTCTAATCTATTGATTCTAGCTAGTCTATCTACTATTTCTATGAGTCATATGCAAGACGTCATTTTAGAAAAGACTTGTTCACTATTCAATAAATAGATTCAAATCTATTTGAATCTAGAATCAAACTTTCTGTTTGATTCTAATAGAATCAATTGAATAGCACTAGTTCGTATGTGACGTCTTGCATATGGTTCTAGAATTCTAATCTATTGATTCTAGAACAGCTAGAATCAATAGTAGATAGAACAGTGAAAGTTTGATTCTAGCTAGTCTATCTACTATTTCAATGAGTCATATGCAAGACGTCATTTTAGAAAAGACTTTTTCACTATTCAATAAATAGATTCAAATCTATTGAATCTAGAATCAAACTTTCTGTTTGATTCTAATAGAATCAATAGAATAGCGCTAGTTCGTATGTGACGTCTTGCATATGGTTCTAGAATTCTAATCTATTGATTCTAGCTAGTCTATCTACTATTTCTATGAGTCATATGCAAGACGTCATTTTAGAAAA
>NW_027065544.1:0-21583 GCF_032884065.1 Artemia franciscana | reverse complement strand
CTTTTCCTATTTCAAAAGTTTTAGTTTTCGAGGGTAATAGCTACGTATGTTGAAAAAATGAAGATATTAGACTATTTTATGATTGCACATGGTAAAGAATGTGATTAAAGGCTCTTTTCCTATTTCAAAAGTTTTAGTTTTCGAGGGTAATAGCTACGTATGTTGGAAAAAATGAAGATATTAGACAATTTTATGATTGCACATGGTAAAGAATGTGATTAAAGGCTCTTTTCCTATTTCAAAAGTTTTAGTTTTCGAGGGTAATAGCTACGTATGTTGGAAAAAATGAAGATATTAGACTATTTTATGATTGCACATGGTAAAGAATGTGATTAAAGGCTCTTTTCCTATTTCAAAAGTTTTAGTTTTCGAGGGTAATAGCTACGTATGTTGAAAAAATGAAGATATTAGACTATTTTATGATTGCACATGGTAAAGAATGTGATTAAAGGCTCTTTTCCTATTTCAAAAGTTTTAGTTTTCGAGGGTAATAGCTACGTATGTTGAAAAAATGAAGATATTAGACTATTTTATGATTGCACATGGTAAAGAATGTGATTAAAGGCTCTTTTCCTATTTCAAAAGTTTTAGTTTTCGAGGGTAATAGCTACGTATGTTGAAAAAATGAAGATATTAGACTATTTTATGATTGCACATGGTAAAGAATGTGATTAAAGGCTCTTTTCCTATTTCAAAAGTTTTAGTTTTCGAGGGTAATAGCTACGTATGTTGGAAAAAATGAAGATATTAGACTATTTTATGATTGCACATGGTAAAGAATGTGATTAAAGGCTCTTTTCCTATTTCAAAAGTTTTAGTTTTCGAGGGTAATAGCTACGTATGTTGAAAAAATGAAGATATTAGACTATTTTATGATTGCACATGGTAAAGAATGTGATTAAAGGCTCTTTTCCTATTTCAAAAGTTTTAGTTTTCGAGGGTAATAGCTACGTATGTTGAAAAAATGAAGATATTAGACTATTTTATGATTGCACATGGTAAAGAATGTGATTAAAGGCTCTTTTCCTATTTCAAAAGTTTTAGTTTTCGAGGGTAATAGCTACGTATGTTGAAAAAATGAAGATATTAGACTATTTTATGATTGCAAATGGTAAAGAATGTGATTAAAGGCTCTTTTCCTATTTCAAAAGTTTTAGTTTTCGAGGGTAATAGCTACGTATGTTGAAAAAATGAAGATATTAGACTATTTTATGATTGCAAATGGTAAAGAATGTGATTAAAGGCTCTTTTCCTATTTCAAAAGTTTTAGTTTTCGAGGGTAATAGCTACGTATGTTGAAAAAATGAAGATATTAGACTATTTTATGATTGCAATGGTAAAGAATGTGATTAAAGGCTCTTTTCCTATTTCAAAAGTTTTAGTTTTCGAGGGTAATAGCTACGTATGTTGAAAAAATGAAGATATTAGACTATTTTATGATTGCAAATGGTAAAGAATGTGATTAAAGGCTCTTTTCCTATTTCAAAAGTTTTAGTTTTCGAGGGTAATAGCTACGTATGTTGAAAAAATGAAGATATTAGACTATTTTATGATTGCACATGGTAAAGAATGTGATTAAAGGCTCTTTTCCTATTCAAAAGTTTTAGTTTTCGAGGGTAATAGCTACGTATGTTGAAAAAATGAAGATATTAGACTATTTTATGATTGCAATGGTAAAGAATGTGATTAAAGGCTCTTTTCCTATTTCAAAAGTTTTAGTTTTTGAGGGTAATAGCTACGTATGTTGAAAAAATGAAGATATTAGACTATTTTATGATTGCAACATGGTAAAGAATGTGATTAAAGGCTCTTTTCCTATTTCAAAAGTTTTAGTTTTCGAGGGTAATAGCTACGTATGTTGGAAAAAATGAAGATATTAGACTATTTTATGATTGCAAATGGTAAAGAATGTGATTAAAGGCTCTTTTCCTATGTCAAAAGTTTTAGTTTTCGAGGGTAATAGCTACGTATGTTGAAAAAATGAAGATATTAGACTATTTTATGATTGCAAATGGTAAAGAATGTGATTAAAGGCTCTTTTCCTATTTCAAAAGTTTTAGTTTTCGAGGGTAATAGCTTATGTTGAAAAAATGAAGATATTAGACTATTTTATGATTGCAATGGTAAAGAATGTGATTAAAGGCTCTTTTCCTATTTCAAAAGTTTTAGTTTTCGAGGGTAATAGCTACGTATGTTGAAAAAATGAAGATATTAGACTATTTTATGATTGCAAATGGTAAAGAATGTGATTAAAGGCTCTTTTCCTATTTCAAAAGTTTTAGTTTTCGAGGGTAATAGCTACGTATGTTGAAAAAATGAAGATATTAGACTATTTTATGATTGCAATGGTAAAGAATGTGATTAAAGGCTCTTTTCCTATTTCAAAAGTTTTAGTTTTCGAGGGTAATAGCTACGTATGTTGAAAAAATGAAGATATTAGACTATTTTATGATTGCACATGGTAAAGAATGTGATTAAAGGCTCTTTTCCTATTTCAAAAGTTTTAGTTTTCGAGGGTAATAGCTACGTATGTTGAAAAAATGAAGATATTAGACTATTTTATGATTGCACATGGTAAAGAATGTGATTAAAGGCTCTTTTCCTATTTCAAAAGTTTTAGTTTTCGAGGGTAATAGCTACGTATGTTGAAAAAATGAAGATATTAGACTATTTTATGATTGCAATGGTAAAGAATGTGATTAAAGGCTCTTTTCCTATTTCAAAAGTTTTAGTTTTCGAGGGTAATAGCTACGTATGTTGAAAAAATGAAGATATTAGACTATTTTATGATTGCACATGGTAAAGAATGTGATTAAAGGCTCTTTTCCTATTTCAAAAGTTTTAGTTTTCGAGGGTAATAGCTACGTCTGTGGAAAAAATGAAGATATTAGACATTTTATGATTGCACATGGTAAAGAATGTGATTAAAGGCTCTTTTCCTATTTCAAAAGTTTTAGTTTTCGAGGGTAATAGCTACGTATGTTGAAAAAATGAAGATATTAGACTATTTTATGATTGCACATGGTAAAGAATGTGATTAAAGGCTCTTTTCCTATTTCAAAAGTTTTAGTTTTCGAGGGTAATAGCTACGTCTGTGGAAAAAATGAAGATATTAGACAATTTTATGATTGCACATGGTAAAGAATGTGATTAAAGGCTCTTTTCCTATTTCAAAAGTTTTAGTTTTCGAGGGTAATAGCTACGTATGTTGAAAAAATGAAGATATTAGACTATTTTATGATTGCACATGGTAAAGAATGTGATTAAAGGCTCTTTTCCTATTTCAAAAGTTTTAGTTTTCGAGGGTAATAGCTACGTATGTTGAAAAAATGAAGATATTAGACTATTTTATGATTGCAAATGGTAAAGAATGTGATTAAAGGCTCTTTTCCTATTTCAAAAGTTTTAGTTTTCGAGGGTAATAGCTACGTATGTTGAAAAAATGAAGATATTAGACTATTTTATGATTGCAAATGGTAAAGAATGTGATTAAAGGCTCTTTTCCTATTTCAAAAGTTTTAGTTTTCGAGGGTAATAGCTACGTATGTTGAAAAAATGAAGATATTAGACTATTTTATGATTGCAAATGGTAAAGAATGTGATTAAAGGCTCTTTTCCTATTTCAAAAGTTTTAGTTTTCGAGGGTAATAGCTACGTATGTTGAAAAAATGAAGATATTAGACTATTTTATGATTGCAAATGGTAAAGAATGTGATTAAAGGCTCTTTTCCTATTTCAAAAGTTTTAGTTTTCGAGGGTAATAGCTACGTATGTTGAAAAAATGAAGATATTAGACTATTTTATGATTGCAAATGGTAAAGAATGTGATTAAAGGCTCTTTTCCTATGTCAAAAGTTTTAGTTTTCGAGGGTAATAGCTACGTATGTTGAAAAAATGAAGATATTAGACTATTTTATGATTGCAAATGGTAAAGAATGTGATTAAAGGCTCTTTTCCTATTTCAAAAGTTTTAGTTTTCGAGGGTAATAGCTACGTATGTTGAAAAAATGAAGATATTAGACAATTTTATGATTGCAATGGTAAAGAATGTGATTAAAGGCTCTTTTCCTATTTCAAAAGTTTTAGTTTTCGAGGGTAATAGCTACGTATGTTGAAAAAATGAAGATATTAGACTATTTTATGATTGCAAATGGTAAAGAATGTGATTAAAGGCTCTTTTCCTATTTCAAAAGTTTTAGTTTTCGAGGGTAATAGCTACGTATGTTGAAAAAATGAAGATATTAGACTATTTTATGATTGCAATGGTAAAGAATGTGATTAAAGGCTCTTTTCCTATTCAAAAGTTTTAGTTTTCGAGGGTAATAGCTACGTATGTTGAAAAAATGAAGATATTAGACTATTTTATGATTGCAATGGTAAAGAATGTGATTAAAGGCTCTTTTCCTATGTCAAAAGTTTTAGTTTTTGAGGGTAATAGCTACGTATGTTGAAAAAATGAAGATATTAGACTATTTTATGATTGCAAATGGTAAAGAATGTGATTAAAGGCTCTTTTCCTATTTCAAAAGTTTTAGTTTTCGAGGGTAATAGCTTTGTCTGTGGAAAAAATGAAGATATTAGACAATTTTATGATTGCACATGGTAAAGAATGTGATTAAAGGCTCTTTTCCTATTTCAAAAGTTTTAGTTTTCGAGGGTAATAGCTACGTATGTTGAAAAAATGAAGATATTAGACTGTTTTATGATTGCAAACGGTAAAGAATGTGATTAAAGGCTCTTTTCCTATTTCAAAAGTTTTAGTTTTCGAGGGTAATAGCTACGTATGTTGAAAAAATGAAGATATTAGACTATTTTATGATTGCAAATGGTAAAGAATGTGATTAAAGGCTCTTTTCCTATTTCAAAAGTTTTAGTTTTCGAGGGTAATAGCTATGTATGTTGAAAAAATGAAGATATTAGACAATTTTATGATTGCACATGGTAAAGAATGTGATTAAAGGCTCTTTTCCTATTTCAAAAGTTTTAGTTTTCGAGGGTAATAGCTACGTATGTTGAAAAAATGAAGATATTAGACTATTTTATGATTGCAAATGGTAAAGAATGTGATTAAAGGCTCTTTTCCTATTTCAAAAGTTTTAGTTTTCGAGGGTAATAGCTATGTCTGTGGAAAAAATGAAGATATTAGACAATTTTATGATTGCACATGGTAAAGAATGTGATTAAAGGCTCTTTTCCTATTTCAAAAGTTTTAGTTTTCGAGGGTAATAGCTACGTATGTTGAAAAAATGAAGATATTAGACTATTTTATGATTGCACATGGTAAAGAATGTGATTAAAGGCTCTTTTCCTATTTCAAAAGTTTTAGTTTTCGAGGGTAATAGCTGTCTGTGGAAAAAATGAAGATATTAGACAATTTTATGATTGCACATGGTAAAGAATGTGATTAAAGGCTCTTTTCCTATTTCAAAAGTTTTAGTTTTCGAGGGTAATAGCTACGTATGTTGGAAAAAATGAAGATATTAGACTATTTTATGATTGCATGGTAAAGAATGTGATTAAAGGCTCTTTTCCTATGTCAAAAGTTTTAGTTTTCGAGGGTAATAGCTACGTATGTTGAAAAAATGAAGATATTAGACTATTTTATGATTGCAATGGTAAAGAATGTGATTAAAGGCTCTTTTCCTATTTCAAAAGTTTTAGTTTTCGAGGGTAATAGCTATGTATGTTGAAAAAATGAAGATATTAGACAATATTATGATTGCACATGGTAAAGAATGTGATTAAAGGCTCTTTTCCTATTTCAAAAGTTTTAGTTTTCGAGGGTAATAGCTACGTATGTTGAAAAAATGAAGATATTAGACTATTTTATGATTGCACATGGTAAAGAATGTGATTAAAGGCTCTTTTCCTATTTCAAAAGTTTTAGTTTTCGAGGGTAATAGCTGTCTGTGGAAAAAATGAAGATATTAGACTATTTTATGATTGCACATGGTAAAGAATGTGATTAAAGGCTCTTTTCCTATTTCAAAAGTTTTAGTTTTCGAGGGTAATAGCTACGTATGTTGAAAAAATGAAGATATTAGACTATTTTATGATTGCAATGGTAAAGAATGTGATTAAAGGCTCTTTTCCTATTTCAAAAGTTTTAGTTTTCGAGGGTAATAGCTACGTATGTTGAAAAAATGAAGATATTAGACTATTTTATGATTGCACATGGTAAAGAATGTGATTAAAGGCTCTTTTCCTATTTCAAAAGTTTTAGTTTTCGAGGGTAATAGCTACGTATGTTGAAAAAATGAAGATATTAGACAATTTTATGATTGCACATGGTAAAGAATGTGATTAAAGGCTCTTTTCCTATTTCAAAAGTTTTAGTTTTCGAGGGTAATAGCTTATGTTGGAAAAAATGAAGATATTAGACAATTTTATGATCGCACATGGTAAAGAATGTGATTAAAGGCTCTTTTCCTATTTCAAAAGTTTTAGTTTTCGAGGGTAATAGCTACGTATGTTGAAAAAATGAAGATATTAGACTATTTTATGATTGCAAATGGTAAAGAATGTGATTAAAGGCTCTTTTCCTATTTCAAAAGTTTTAGTTTTCGAGGGTAATAGCTACGTATGTTGAAAAAATGAAGATATTAGACTATTTTATGATTGCAAATGGTAAAGAATGTGATTAAAGGCTCTTTTCCTATTTCAAAAGTTTTAGTTTTCGAGGGTAATAGCTACGTATGTTGAAAAAATGAAGATATTAGACTATTTTATGATTGCAATGGTAAAGAATGTGATTAAAGGCTCTTTTCCTATGTCAAAAGTTTTAGTTTTCGAGGGTAATAGCTACGTATGTTGAAAAAATGAAGATATTAGACTATTTTATGATTGCAAATGGTAAAGAATGTGATTAAAGGCTCTTTTCCTATTTCAAAAGTTTTAGTTTTTGAGGGTAATAGCTTTGTCTGTGGAAAAAATGAAGATATTAGACAATTTTATGATTGCACATGGTAAAGAATGTGATTAAAGGCTCTTTTCCTATTTCAAAAGTTTTAGTTTTCGAGGGCAAAAGCTACGTATGTTGAAAAAATGAAGATATTAGACTGTTTTATGATTGCAAATGGTAAAGAATGTGATTAAAGGCTCTTTTCCTATGTCAAAAGTTTTAGTTTTCGAGGGTAATAGCTACGTATGTTGAAAAAATGAAGATATTAGACTATTTTATGATTGCAAATGGTAAAGAATGTGATTAAAGGCTCTTTTCCTATTTCAAAAGTTTTAGTTTTCGAGGGTAATAGCTATGTCTGTGGAAAAAATGAAGATATTAGACAATTTTATGATTGCACATGGTAAAGAATGTGATTAAAGGCTCTTTTCCTATTTCAAAAGTTTTAGTTTTCGAGGGTAATAGCTACGTATGTTGAAAAAATGAAGATATTAGACTATTTTATGATTGCACATGGTAAAGAATGTGATTAAAGGCTCTTTTCCTATTTCAAAAGTTTTAGTTTTCGAGGGTAATAGCTTTACTGTGGAAAAAATGAAGATATTAGACAATTTTATGATTGCACATGGTAAAGAATGTGATTAAAGGCTCTTTTCCTATTTCAAAAGTTTTAGTTTTCGAGGGTAATAGCTGCGTATGTTGGAAAAAATGAAGATATTAGACTATTTTATGATTGCAATGGTAAAGAATGTGATTAAAGGCTCTTTTCCTATTCAAAAGTTTTAGTTTTCGAGGGTAATAGCTACGTATGTTGAAAAAATGAAGATATTAGACTATTTTATGATTGCAAATGGTAAAGAATGTGATTAAAGGCTCTTTTCCTATTTCAAAAGTTTTAGTTTTCGAGGGTAATAGCTGTCTGTGGAAAAAATGAAGATATTAGACAATTTTATGATTGCACATGGTAAAGAATGTGATTAAAGGCTCTTTTCCTATTTCAAAAGTTTTAGTTTTCGAGGGTAATAGCTACGTATGTTGAAAAAATGAAGATATTAGACTATTTTATGATTGCAAATGGTAAAGAATGTGATTAAAGGCTCTTTTCCTATTTCAAAAGTTTTAGTTTTCGAGGGTAATAGCTACGTATGTTGAAAAAATGAAGATATTAGACTATTTTATGATTGCAAATGGTAAAGAATGTGATTAAAGGCTCTTTTCCTATTTCAAAAGTTTTAGTTTTCGAGGGTAATAGCTACGTATGTTGAAAAAATGAAGATATTAGACTATTTTATGATTGCAAATGGTAAAGAATGTGATTAAAGGCTCTTTTCCTATTTCAAAAGTTTTAGTTTTCGAGGGTAATAGCTACGTATGTTGAAAAAATGAAGATATTAGACTATTTTATGATTGCACATGGTAAAGAATGTGATTAAAGGCTCTTTTCCTATTTCAAAAGTTTTAGTTTTCGAGGGTAATAGCTACGTATGTTGAAAAAATGAAGATATTAGACTATTTTATGATTGCAATGGTAAAGAATGTGATTAAAGGCTCTTTTCCTATTTCAAAAGTTTTAGTTTTCGAGGGTAATAGCTACGTATGTTGAAAAAATGAAGATATTAGACTATTTTATGATTGCAAATGGTAAAGAATGTGATTAAAGGCTCTTTTCCTATTCAAAAGTTTTAGTTTTCGAGGGTAATAGCTACGTATGTTGAAAAAATGAAGATATTAGACTATTTTATGATTGCAATGGTAAAGAATGTGATTAAAGGCTCTTTTCCTATTTCAAAAGTTTTAGTTTTCGAGGGTAATAGCTACGTATGTTGAAAAAATGAAGATATTAGACTATTTTATGATTGCACATGGTAAAGAATGTGATTAAAGGCTCTTTTCCTATTTCAAAAGTTTTAGTTTTCGAGGGTAATAGCTACGTATGTTGAAAAAATGAAGATATTAGACTATTTTATGATTGCACATGGTAAAGAATGTGATTAAAGGCTCTTTTCCTATTTCAAAAGTTTTAGTTTTCGAGGGTAATAGCTACGTATGTTGAAAAAATGAAGATATTAGACTATTTTATGATTGCAAATGGTAAAGAATGTGATTAAAGGCTCTTTTCCTATTTCAAAAGTTTTAGTTTTCGAGGGTAATAGCTACGTATGTTGAAAAAATGAAGATATTAGACTATTTTATGATTGCAAATGGTAAAGAATGTGATTAAAGGCTCTTTTCCTATTTCAAAAGTTTTAGTTTTCGAGGGTAATAGCTACGTATGTTGAAAAAATGAAGATATTAGACTATTTTATGATTGCAATGGTAAAGAATGTGATTAAAGGCTCTTTTCCTATTTCAAAAGTTTTAGTTTTCGAGGGTAATAGCTACGTATGTTGAAAAAATGAAGATATTAGACTATTTTATGATTGCAAATGGTAAAGAATGTGATTAAAGGCTCTTTTCCTATTTCAAAAGTTTTAGTTTTCGAGGGTAATAGCTGTATGTTGAAAAAATGAAGATATTAGACAATTTTATGATTGCACATGGTAAAGAATGTGATTAAAGGCTCTTTTCCTATTTCAAAAGTTTTAGTTTTCGAGGGTAATAGCTACGTATGTTGAAAAAATGAAGATATTAGACTATTTTATGATTGCAATGGTAAAGAATGTGATTAAAGGCTCTTTTCCTATGTCAAAAGTTTTAGTTTTCGAGGGTAATAGCTACGTATGTTGAAAAAATGAAGATATTAGACTATTTTATGATTGCAAATGGTAAAGAATGTGATTAAAGGCTCTTTTCCTATTTCAAAAGTTTTAGTTTTCGAGGGTAATAGCTACGTATGTTGAAAAAATGAAGATATTAGACTATTTTATGATTGCACATGGTAAAGAATGTGATTAAAGGCTCTTTTCCTATTTCAAAAGTTTTAGTTTTCGAGGGTAATAGCTACGTATGTTGGAAAAAATGAAGATATTAGACAATTTTATGATTGCACATGGTAAAGAATGTGATTAAAGGCTCTTTTCCTATTTCAAAAGTTTTAGTTTTCGAGGGTAATAGCTACGTATGTTGAAAAAATGAAGATATTAGACTATTTTATGATTGCAAATGGTAAAGAATGTGATTAAAGGCTCTTTTCCTATTTCAAAAGTTTTAGTTTTCGAGGGTAATAGCTACGTATGTTGAAAAAATGAAGATATTAGACTATTTTATGATTGCACATGGTAAAGAATGTGATTAAAGGCTCTTTTCCTATTTCAAAAGTTTTAGTTTTAAAGGGTAATAGCTACGTATTTTGAAAAAATGAAGATATTAGACTATTTTACGATTGAAAATGGTAAAGAATGTGATTAAAGGCTCTTTTCCTATTTCAAAAGTTTTAGTTTTTGAGGGTAATAGCTGTCTGTGGAAAAAATGAAGATATTAGACAATTTTATGATTGCACATGGTAAAGAATGTGATTAAAGGCTCTTTTCCTATTTCAAAAGTTTTAGTTTTCGAGGGTAATAGCTACGTATGTTGAAAAAATGAAGATATTAGACTATTTTATGATTGCAAATGGTAAAGAATGTGATTAAAGGCTCTTTTCCTATTTCAAAAGTTTTAGTTTTCGAGGGTAATAGCTACGTCTGTGGAAAAAATGAAGATATTAGAATATTTTATGATTGCACATGGTAAAGAATGTGATTAAAGGCTCTTTTCCTATTTCAAAAGTTTTAGTTTTCGAGGGTAATAGCTACGTATGTTGAAAAAATGAAGATATTAGACTATTTTATGATTGCACATGGTAAAGAATGTGATTAAAGGCTCTTTTCCTATTTCAAAAGTTTTAGTTTTCGAGGGTAATAGCTACGTATGTTGAAAAAATGAAGATATTAGACTATTTTATGATTGCACATGGTAAAGAATGTGATTAAAGGCTCTTTTCCTATTTCAAAAGTTTTAGTTTTCGAGGGTAATAGCTATGTATGTTGAAAAAATGAAGATATTAGACTATTTTATGATTGCACATGGTAAAGAATGTGATTAAAGGCTCTTTTCCTATTTCAAAAGTTTTAGTTTTCGAGGGTAATAGCTACGTATGTTGAAAAAATGAAGATATTAGACTATTTTATGATTGCACATGGTAAAGAATGTGATTAAAGGCTCTTTTCCTATTTCAAAAGTTTTAGTTTTCGAGGGTAATAGCTTTGTCTGTGGAAAAAATGAAGATATTAGACAATTTTATGATTGCACATGGTAAAGAATGTGATTAAAGGCTCTTTTCCTATTTCAAAAGTTTTAGTTTTCGAGGGTAATAGCTACGTATGTTGGAAAAAATGAAGATATTAGACTATTTTATGATTGCACATGGTAAAGAATGTGATTAAAGGCTCTTTTCCTATGTCAAAAGTTTTAGTTTTCGAGGGTAATAGCTACGTATGTTGAAAAAATGAAGATATTAGACTATTTTATGATTGCAATGGTAAAGAATGTGATTAAAGGCTCTTTTCCTATTTCAAAAGTTTTAGTTTTCGAGGGTAATAGCTACGTATGTTGAAAAAATGAAGATATTAGACTATTTTATGATTGCAAATGGTAAAGAATGTGATTAAAGGCTCTTTTCCTATTTCAAAAGTTTTAGTTTTCGAGGGTAATAGCTACGTATGTTGAAAAAATGAAGATATTAGACTATTTTATGATTGCACATGGTAAAGAATGTGATTAAAGGCTCTTTTCCTATTTCAAAAGTTTTAGTTTTCGAGGGCAAAAGCTACGTATGTTGAAAAAATGAAGATATTAGACTGTTTTATGATTGCAAATGGTAAAGAATGTGATTAAAGGCTCTTTTCCTATGTCAAAAGTTTTAGTTTTCGAGGGTAATAGCTACGTATGTTGAAAAAATGAAGATATTAGACTATTTTATGATTGCAAATGGTAAAGAATGTGATTAAAGGCTCTTTTCCTATTTCAAAAGTTTTAGTTTTCGAGGGTAATAGCTACGTGTGTTGAAAAAATGAAGATATTAGACAATTTTATGATTGAACATGGTAAAGAATGTGATTAAAGGCTCTTTTCCTATTTCAAAAGTTTTAGTTTTCGAGGGTAATAGCTACGTATGTTGAAAAAATGAAGATATTAGACTATTTTATGATTGCAATGGTAAAGAATGTGATTAAAGGCTCTTTTCCTATTTCAAAAGTTTTAGTTTTCGAGGGTAATAGCTACGTATGTTGAAAAAATGAAGATATTAGACTATTTTATGATTGCAATGGTAAAGAATGTGATTAAAGGCTCTTTTCCTATTTCAAAAGTTTTAGTTTTCGAGGGTAATAGCTACGTATGTTGAAAAAATGAAGATATTAGACTATTTTATGATTGCAATGGTAAAGAATGTGATTAAAGGCTCTTTTCCTATTTCAAAAGTTTTAGTTTTTCGAGGGTAATAGCTACGTATGTTGGAAAAAATGAAGATATTAGACTATTTTATGATTGCAAATGGTAAAGAATGTGATTAAAGGCTCTTTTCCTATTTCAAAAGTTTTAGTTTTCGAGGGTAATAGCTACGTATGTTGAAAAAATGAAGATATTAGACTATTTTATGATTGCAATGGTAAAGAATGTGATTAAAGGCTCTTTTCCTATTTCAAAAGTTTTAGTTTTCGAGGGTAATAGCTACGTATGTTGAAAAAATGAAGATATTAGACTATTTTATGATTGCAAATGGTAAAGAATGTGATTAAAGGCTCTTTTCCTATTTCAAAAGTTTTAGTTTTCGAGGGTAATAGCTACGTATGTTGAAAAAATGAAGATATTAGACTATTTTATGATTGCAAATGGTAAAGAATGTGATTAAAGGCTCTTTTCCTATTTCAAAAGTTTTAGTTTTCGAGGGTAATAGCTACGTATGTTGAAAAAATGAAGATATTAGACAATTTTATGATTGCACATGGTAAAGAATGTGATTAAAGGCTCTTTTCCTATTTCAAAAGTTTTAGTTTTCGAGGGTAATAGCTACGTATGTTGAAAAAATGAAGATATTAGACTATTTTATGATTGCACATGGTAAAGAATGTGATTAAAGGCTCTTTTCCTATTTCAAAAGTTTTAGTTTTCGAGGGTAATAGCTATGTATGTTGAAAAAATGAAGATATTAGACTATTTTATGATTGCACATGGTAAAGAATGTGATTAAAGGCTCTTTTCCTATTTCAAAAGTTTTAGTTTTCGAGGGTAATAGCTACGTATGTTGAAAAAATGAAGATATTAGACTATTTTATGATTGCACATGGTAAAGAATGTGATTAAAGGCTCTTTTCCTATTTCAAAAGTTTTAGTTTTCGAGGGTAATAGCTACGTATGTTGGAAAAAATGAAGATATTAGACTATTTTATGATTGCACATGGTAAAGAATGTGATTAAAGGCTCTTTTCCTATTTCAAAAGTTTTAGTTTTCGAGGGTAATAGCTACGTATGTTGAAAAAATGAAGATATTAGACTATTTTATGATTGCACATGGTAAAGAATGTGATTAAAGGCTCTTTTCCTATTTCAAAAGTTTTAGTTTTCGAGGGTAATAGCTGTCTGTGGAAAAAATGAAGATATTAGACAATTTTATGATTGCACATGGTAAAGAATGTGATTAAAGGCTCTTTTCCTATTTCAAAAGTTTTAGTTTTCGAGGGTAATAGCTACGTATGTTGGAAAAAATGAAGATATTAGACTGTTTTATGATTGCACATGGTAAAGAATGTGATTAAAGGCTCTTTTCCTATTTCAAAAGTTTTAGTTTTCGAGGGTAATAGCTACGTATGTTGAAAAAATGAAGATATTAGACTATTTTATGATTGCACATGGTAAAGAATGTGATTAAAGGCTCTTTTCCTATTTCAAAAGTTTTAGTTTTCGAGGGTAATAGCTACGTATGTTGAAAAAATGAAGATATTAGACAATTTTATGATTGCACATGGTAAAGAATGTGATTAAAGGCTCTTTTCCTATTTCAAAAGTTTTAGTTTTCGAGGGTAATAGCTACGTATGTTGAAAAAATGAAGATATTAGACTATTTTATGATTGCAAATGGTAAAGAATGTGATTAAAGGCTCTTTTCCTATTTCAAAAGTTTTAGTTTTCGAGGGTAATAGCTACGTATGTTGAAAAAATGAAGATATTAGACAATTTTATGATTGCAAATGGTAAAGAATGTGATTAAAGGCTCTTTTCCTATTTCAAAAGTTTTAGTTTTCGAGGGTAATAGCTACGTATGTTGAAAAAATGAAGATATTAGACTATTTTATGATTGCACATGGTAAAGAATGTGATTAAAGGCTCTTTTCCTATTTCAAAAGTTTTAGTTTTCGAGGGTAATAGCTTTGTCTGTGGAAAAAATGAAGATATTAGACAATTTTATGATTGCACATGGTAAAGAATGTGATTAAAGGCTCTTTTCCTATTTCAAAAGTTTTAGTTTTCGAGGGTAATAGCTACGTATGTTGAAAAAATGAAGATATTAGACTATTTTATGATTGCAAATGGTAAAGAATGTGATTAAAGGCTCTTTTCCTATTTCAAAAGTTTTAGTTTTCGAGGGTAATAGCTACGTATGTTGAAAAAATGAAGATATTAGACAATTTTATGATTGCACATGGTAAAGAATGTGATTAAAGGCTCTTTTCCTATTTCAAAAGTTTTAGTTTTCGAGGGTAATAGCTACGTATGTTGAAAAAATGAAGATATTAGACTATTTTATGATTGCAAATGGTAAAGAATGTGATTAAAGGCTCTTTTCCTATTTCAAAAGTTTTAGTTTTCGAGGGTAATAGCTACGTATGTTGAAAAAATGAAGATATTAGACTATTTTATGATTGCAAATGGTAAAGAATGTGATTAAAGGCTCTTTTCCTATTCAAAAGTTTTAGTTTTCGAGGGTAATAGCTACGTATGTTGAAAAAATGAAGATATTAGACTATTTTATGATTGCAAATGGTAAAGAATGTGATTAAAGGCTCTTTTCCTATGTCAAAAGTTTTAGTTTTCGAGGGTAATAGCTACGTATGTTGAAAAAATGAAGATATTAGACTATTTTATGATTGCAATGGTAAAGAATGTGATTAAAGGCTCTTTTCCTATTTCAAAAGTTTTAGTTTTCGAGGGTAATAGCTGTCTGTGGAAAAAATGAAGATATTAGACAATTTTATGATTGCACATGGTAAAGAATGTGATTAAAGGCTCTTTTCCTATTTCAAAAGTTTTAGTTTTCGAGGGTAATAGCTACGTATGTTGAAAAAATGAAGATATTAGACTATTTTATGATTGCAAATGGTAAAGAATGTGATTAAAGGCTCTTTTCCTATTTCAAAAGTTTTAGTTTTCGAGGGTAATAGCTACGTATGTTGAAAAAATGAAGATATTAGACTATTTTATGATTGCAAATGGTAAAGAATGTGATTAAAGGCTCTTTTCCTATTCAAAAGTTTTAGTTTTCGAGGGTAATAGCTACGTATGTTGAAAAAATGAAGATATTAGACTATTTTATGATTGCAAATGGTAAAGAATGTGATTAAAGGCTCTTTTCCTATTTCAAAAGTTTTAGTTTTCGAGGGTAATAGCTACGTATGTTGAAAAAATGAAGATATTAGACTATTTTATGATTGCAATGGTAAAGAATGTGATTAAAGGCTCTTTTCCTATTTCAAAAGTTTTAGTTTTCGAGGGTAATAGCTACGTATGTTGAAAAAATGAAGATATTAGACTATTTTATGATTGCAAATGGTAAAGAATGTGATTAAAGGCTCTTTTCCTATGTCAAAAGTTTTAGTTTTCGAGGGTAATAGCTACGTATGTTGAAAAAATGAAGATATTAGACAATTTTATGATTGCACATGGTAAAGAATGTGATTAAAGGCTCTTTTCCTATTTCAAAAGTTTTAGTTTTCGAGGGTAATAGCTACGTATGTTGAAAAAATGAAGATATTAGACTATTTTATGATTGCACATGGTAAAGAATGTGATTAAAGGCTCTTTTCCTATTTCAAAAGTTTTAGTTTTCGAGGGTAATAGCTATGTATGTTGAAAAAATGAAGATATTAGACTATTTTATGATTGCAAATGGTAAAGAATGTGATTAAAGGCTCTTTTCCTATTTCAAAAGTTTTAGTTTTCGAGGGTAATAGCTACGTATGTTGAAAAAATGAAGATATTAGACTATTTTATGATTGCAAATGGTAAAGAATGTGATTAAAGGCTCTTTTCCTATTTCAAAAGTTTTAGTTTTCGAGGGTAATAGCTACGTATGTTGAAAAAATGAAGATATTAGACAATTTTATGATTGCACATGGTAAAGAATGTGATTAAAGGCTCTTTTCCTATTTCAAAAGTTTTAGTTTTCGAGGGTAATAGCTACGTATGTTGAAAAAATGAAGATATTAGACTATTTTATGATTGCAAATGGTAAAGAATGTGATTAAAGGCTCTTTTCCTATTTCAAAAGTTTTAGTTTTCGAGGGTAATAGCTTTGTCTGTGGAAAAAATGAAGATATTAGACAATTTTATGATTGCACATGGTAAAGAATGTGATTAAAGGCTCTTTTCCTATTTCAAAAGTTTTAGTTTTCGAGGGTAATAGCTACGTATGTTGAAAAAATGAAGATATTAGACTATTTTATGATTGCAAATGGTAAAGAATGTGATTAAAGGCTCTTTTCCTATGTCAAAAGTTTTAGTTTTCGAGGGTAATAGCTACGTATGTTGAAAAAATGAAGATATTAGACTATTTTATGATTGCAAATGGTAAAGAATGTGATTAAAGGCTCTTTTCCTATTTCAAAAGTTTTAGTTTTCGAGGGTAATAGCTACGTATGTTGAAAAAATGAAGATATTAGACAATTTTATGATTGCACATGGTAAAGAATGTGATTAAAGGCTCTTTTCCTATTTCAAAAGTTTTAGTTTTCGAGGGTAATAGCTACGTATGTTGAAAAAATGAAGATATTAGACTATTTTATGATTGCAAATGGTAAAGAATGTGATTAAAGGCTCTTTTCCTATTTCAAAAGTTTTAGTTTTCGAGGGTAATAGCTACGTATGTTGAAAAAATGAAGATATTAGACTATTTTATGATTGCAAATGGTAAAGAATGTGATTAAAGGCTCTTTTCCTATTTCAAAAGTTTTAGTTTTCGAGGGTAATAGCTACGTATGTTGAAAAAATGAAGATATTAGACTATTTTATGATTGCACATGGTAAAGAATGTGATTAAAGGCTCTTTTCCTATTTCAAAAGTTTTAGTTTTCGAGGGTAATAGCTACGTATGTTGAAAAAATGAAGATATTAGACTATTTTATGATTGCAAATGGTAAAGAATGTGATTAAAGGCTCTTTTCCTATTTCAAAAGTTTTAGTTTTCGAGGGTAATAGCTACGTATGTTGGAAAAAATGAAGATATTAGACTATTTTATGATTGCACATGGTAAAGAATGTGATTAAAGGCTCTTTTCCTATTTCAAAAGTTTTAGTTTTCGAGGGTAATAGCTACGTATGTTGAAAAAATGAAGATATTAGACTATTTTATGATTGCACATGGTAAAGAATGTGATTAAAGGCTCTTTTCCTATGTCAAAAGTTTTAGTTTTCGAGGGTAATAGCTACGTATGTTGAAAAAATGAAGATATTAGACTATTTTATGATTGCACATGGTAAAGAATGTGATTAAAGGCTCTTTTCCTATTTCAAAAGTTTTAGTTTTCGAGGGTAATAGCTACGTATGTTGGAAAAATGAAGATATTAGACTATTTTATGATTGCAACATGGTAAAGAATGTGATTAAAGGCTCTTTTCCTATTTCAAAAGTTTTAGTTTTCGAGGGTAATAGCTACGTATGTTGAAAAAATGAAGATATTAGACTATTTTATGATTGCAAATGGTAAAGAATGTGATTAAAGGCTCTTTTCCTATGTCAAAAGTTTTAGTTTTCGAGGGTAATAGCTACGTATGTTGAAAAAATGAAGATATTAGACTATTTTATGATTGCAAATGGTAAAGAATGTGATTAAAGGCTCTTTTCCTATTTCAAAAGTTTTAGTTTTCGAGGGTAATAGCTGTATGTTGAAAAAATGAAGATATTAGACAATTTTATGATTGCACATGGTAAAGAATGTGATTAAAGGCTCTTTTCCTATTTCAAAAGTTTTAGTTTTCGAGGGTAATAGCTACGTATGTTGAAAAAATGAAGATATTAGACTATTTTATGATTGCAAATGGTAAAGAATGTGATTAAAGGCTCTTTTCCTATTTCAAAAGTTTTAGTTTTCGAGGGTAATAGCTACGTATGTTGGAAAAAATGAAGATATTAGAATTTTATGATTGCACATGGTAAAGAATGTGATTAAAGGCTCTTTTCCTATTTCAAAAGTTTTAGTTTTCGAGGGTAATAGCTACGTATGTTGAAAAAATGAAGATATTAGACTATTTTATGATTGCAAATGGTAAAGAATGTGATTAAAGGCTCTTTTCCTATGTCAAAAGTTTTAGTTTTCGAGGGTAATAGCTACGTATGTTGAAAAAATGAAGATATTAGACAATTTTATGATTGCACATGGTAAAGAATGTGATTAAAGGCTCTTTTCCTATTTCAAAAGTTTTAGTTTTCGAGGGTAATAGCTACGTATGTTGGAAAAAATGAAGATATTAGACAATTTTATGATTGCACATGGTAAAGAATGTGATTAAAGGCTCTTTTCCTATTTCAAAAGTTTTAGTTTTCGAGGGTAATAGCTACGTATGTTGAAAAAATGAAGATATTAGACTATTTTATGATTGCAAATGGTAAAGAATGTGATTAAAGGCTCTTTTCCTATGTCAAAAGTTTTAGTTTTCGAGGGTAATAGCTACGTATGTTGAAAAAATGAAGATATTAGACTATTTTATGATTGCAATGGTAAAGAATGTGATTAAAGGCTCTTTTCCTATGTCAAAAGTTTTAGTTTTCGAGGGTAATAGCTACGTATGTTGAAAAAATGAAGATATTAGACTATTTTATGATTGCAAATGGTAAAGAATGTGATTAAAGGCTCTTTTCCATTTCAAAAGTTTTAGTTTTCGAGGGTAATAGCTACGTATGTTGAAAAAATGAAGATATTAGACTATTTTATGATTCAAATGTATGATTTCCTATGTCAAAAGTTTTAGTTTTCGAGGGTAATAGCTACGTATGTTGAAAAAATGAAGATATTAGACTATTTTATGATTGCACATGGTAAAGAATGTGATTAAAGGCTCTTTTCCTATTTCAAAAGTTTTAGTTTTCGAGGGTAATAGCTACGTATGTTGAAAAAATGAAGATATTAGACTATTTTATGATTGCAAATGGTAAAGAATGTGATTAAAGGCTCTTTTCCTATGTCAAAAGTTTTAGTTTTCGAGGGTAATAGCTACGTATGTTGAAAAAATGAAGATATTAGACTATTTTATGATTGCAAATGGTAAAGAATGTGATTAAAGGCTCTTTTCCTATTTCAAAAGTTTTAGTTTTCGAGGGTAATAGCTTTGTCTGGAAAAAATGAAGATATTAGACAATTTTATGATTGCACATGGTAAAGAATGTGATTAAAGGCTCTTTTCCTATTTCAAAAGTTTTAGTTTTCGAGGGTAATAGCTACGTATGTTGAAAAAATGAAGATATTAGACTATTTTATGATTGCAAATGGTAAAGAATGTGATTAAAGGCTCTTTTCCTATTTCAAAAGTTTTAGTTTTCGAGGGTAATAGCTACGTATGTTGAAAAAATGAAGATATTAGACTATTTTATGATTGCAAATGGTAAAGAATGTGATTAAAGGCTCTTTTCCTATTTCAAAAGTTTCAGTTTTCGAGGGTAATAGCTACGTATGTTGAAAAAATGAAGATATTAGACTATTTTATGATTGCAAATGGTAAAGAATGTGATTAAAGGCTCTTTTCCTATGTCAAAAGTTTTAGTTTTCGAGGGTAATAGCTACGTATGTTGAAAAAATGAAGATATTAGACTATTTTATGATTGCACATGGTAAAGAATGTGATTAAAGGCTCTTTTCCTATTTCAAAAGTTTTAGTTTTCGAGGGTAATAGCTACGTATGTTGAAAAAAATGAAGATATTAGACTATTTTATGATTGCACATGGTAAAGAATGTGATTAAAGGCTCTTTTCCTATTTCAAAAGTTTTAGTTTTCGAGGGTAATAGCTACGTATGTTGAAAAAATGAAGATATTAGACTATTTTATGATTGCAATGGTAAAGAATGTGATTAAAGGCTCTTTTCCTATTTCAAAAGTTTTAGTTTTCGAGGGTAATAGCTACGTATGTTGAAAAAATGAAGATATTAGACTGTTTTATGATTGCAAATGGTAAAGAATGTGATTAAAGGCTCTTTTCCTATGTCAAAAGTTTTAGTTTTCGAGGGTAATAGCTACGTATGTTGAAAAAATGAAGATATTAGACTATTTTATGATTGCAAATGGTAAAGAATGTGATTAAAGGCTCTTTTCCTATGTCAAAAGTTTTAGTTTTCGAGGGTAATAGCTAGTGTATTGAAAAAATGAAGATATTAGACTATTTTATGATTGCAAATGGTAAAGAATGTGATTAAAGGCTCTTTCCTATTTCAAAAGTTTTAGTTTTCGAGGGTAATAACTACGTATGTTGAAAAAATGAAGATATTAGACTATTTTATGATTGCAAATGGTAAAGAATGTGATTAAAGGCTCTTTTCCTATTTCAAAAGTTTTAGTTTTCGAGAATAATAGCTAGGTCTGTGAAGAAAATGAAGATATTAGACTATTTTAAGATTGCACATGGTAAAGAATGTGATTAAAGGCTCTTTTCCTATGTCAAAAGTTTTAGTTTTCGAGGGTAATAGCTTTGTCTGTGGAAAAAATAAAGATATTAGACAATTTTATGATTGCACATGGTAAAGAATGTGATTAAAGGCTCTTTTCCTATTTCAAAAGTTTTAGTTTTCGGGGGTAATAGCTACGTATGTTGAAAAAATGAAGATATTATACAATTTTATGATTGCACATGGTAAAGAATGTGATTATAGACTCTTTTCCTATTTCAAAAGTTTTAGTTTTCGAGGGTAATAGCTACGTATGTTGAAAAAATGACCATATTAGACTATTTTATGATTGCAAATGGTAAAGAATGTGATTAAAGGCTCTTTTCCTATGTCAAAAGTTTTAGTTTTCGAGGGTAATAGCTACGTATGTTGAAAAAATGAAGATATTAGACAATTTTATGATTGCACATGGTAAAGAATGTGATTAAAGGCTCTTTTCCTATGTCAAAAGTTTTAGTTTTCGAGGGTAATAGCTACGTATGTTGAAAAAATGAAGATATTAGATTTAATTTTATGAGGGTAATAGCTTTGTCTGTGGAAAAAAATGAAGATATTAGACAATTTTATGGTTGCACATGGTAAAGAATGTGATTAAAGGCTCTTTTCCTATGTCAAATGTTTTAGTTTTCGAGGGTAATAGCTAGGTATGTTGAAAAAATGAAGATATTACACTATTTTATGATTGCAAATGGTAAAGAATGTGATTAAAGGCTCTTTTCCTATGTCAAAAGTTTTAGTTTTCGAGGGTAATAGCTACGTATGTTGAAAAAATGAAGATATTAGACTATTTTATGATTGCAAATGGTAAAGAATGTGATTAAAGGCTCTTTTCCTATT
>NW_027065543.1:0-21577 GCF_032884065.1 Artemia franciscana | reverse complement strand
AATCCAATAAGCCCTCAAATCACTTTTGAATTTTCAGTCAAATCAACAGTCAGCCTCAAATCACTTTGTACTTTTAAAAGAGCCCATTAGATTCTATCCCCAAACGCATAATTTCTGAGCCTACCAACAATCCTAAAAAAAATTATCTGAAGGTGTACTGTGTGCAAACGCACAATGAGGAAATCAAATAAATCTGTAATGGACTGCCTTCACACAGTGTAAAGAAAAAATGTAAAAAAAAAAATTTCAGCTCATTCCACTCAATCTTTTCAATAATCGCCTTTGCCTTACGAGACGAGGATTTGAACCTGCAACCTTATAATTTAGGAAGCGGAACTTTATCCATTCAGCTCTCGCAAGGTAATAAATTGAATGAAACACAGACAATTTGATTAGATTCGGCATGTTTAAGTGTGAAAGAGAGCACAAGGATGAATTAATGAAAAGGAAGCACCTATAAACATAACTACTATCATTGATGGTTTACCGACAGGTACAGTCAATGGACCCAATAATACTAATGATGAAATGTGCGATCAGTTGTAACTGAGTTCGTGTTTAAACTCATGTTTGATGAAGAGGGGGTGAACCGCCTCATCTATCTATATATATATATATATATATATATATATATATATATATATATATATATACTAGCTGTTGGGGTGGCGCTTCGCGCCACCCCAACACCTAGTTTGTGGGGGCGCTTCGCGCCCCCCCAAGCCCCCCCGCGCGCGTAAGTCGTTACGCGCCATAATAGTTACGCGCCATTGTAGTTGTGTCCCTATGTCCCACCTGTGAATATAGATATATATATATATATATATATATATATATATATATATATATATATATATATATATATATATATATATATATATATATATATATATATATATATCTATATATATATATATATATATATATATATATATATATATATATATATATATATATATATATATATATATATATATATATATATATACATATATATATGGTTTTAACTACGTAAAACTTGCGAATATACAACATTCTTTGCTGTCCCATTGTCTTTGCATATAAATAGATTGTCAGGTTTACCGACTCTTGAACATGCAACATATAATGGTCCATGGGAAAACAATCTGTATTCAGATCTATACCTCATGATTCTAATGATTGCCCTTGAGCTTTGTTGATGGTGATTGCTAATCGACCATTCCCTGTCCCGGTGTCCCGGTCGTCATTTACATCCCCCTGTTTCCCCCGGTGTCTCCGTTGTAGTTGTGTCCCTGTGTCCCGGTCGTCATTTATATTCCCTGTGTCCCGGTCGTCATTTGTATCCCGGTGTCCCGGTCTGTATATACATTCGTTTTTTAGTTTTGTTTTTCTCCTTTATTTTTTTCCTTTTTTTTCTTTTTTAGCTTATTTAGATTTTTATATTTTTTAGTTTTTTTATTAGTTTTTAGTTTTTTTTTTCTTTTTAGTTTTTTTGTCCCGGTCGTCATTTATATCCCCCTGTTTCCCCCGGTGTCCCCGTTGTAGTTGTGTCCCTGTGTCCCGGTCGTCATTTATATTCCCTGTGTCCCGGTCGTCATTTGTATCCCGGTGTACCGGTCTGTATATACATTCGTTTTTTAGTTTTGTTTTTCTCCTTTATTTTTTTCCTTTTTTTTTCTTTTTTAGTTTATTTAGATTTTTAGATTTTTTAGTTTTTTTATTAGTTTTTAGTTTTTTTTCTTTTTAGTTTTTTTGTAGTTTTTACCTTCTTTTTAGTTTTGTTATTTTTTTTTTTTACTTATGTCCTGGTCGTCATTTATACTCCCTGTGTCCCGGTGCTTTGTTGATTGCTAATCGAACATTCCTTTTGTCCTGGTCGCTTTCTCTTTGAGTGTCGTCATTTATTTTTTTCTTTTTTAGTTCTTTTAGTTTTTACCTTTTTTAGTTTTTTTTAGTTTTTTAGATGAAAATTTTTTTTAGTTTTTTCCTTTTTTTCTTTTTAGTTTTTTATTGGTTTTTACCTTTATGTTAGCTTATTTTTCAGTTTTTTCCTTTTTTTTTAGTTTTTTTAGTTTTTATTTTTTTTAGTTTTTTACCTTTTTTTAGTTTTTTTAGTTTTTTTAGTTTTTTAGCTTTTTTACTTTTTTTATTAGTTTTTAGTTTTTTTGTAGTTTTTGCCTTTTTTTTAGTTTTTTCAGTTTTTTTTTTAGTTTTTTATTGGTTTTTACCTTTATTTTAGCTTATTTTTCAGTTTTTTCCTTTTTTTTAGTTTTTTTTAGTTTTTAGTTTTTTTAGTTTTTTACCTTTTTTTTAGTTTTTTAGTTTTTTTAGTTTTTTAGCTTTTTTATTTTTTTTATTAGTTTTTAGTTTTTTTTGTAGTTTTTGCCTTTTTTTTAGTTTTTTTAGTTTTTAGCTTTTTTATTAGTTTTTAGTTTTTTTTGTAGTTTTTGCCTTTTTTTAGTTTTTTTAGTTTTTTAGCTTTTTTATTTTTTTTATTAGTTTCTAGTTTTTTTTGTAGTTTTTGCCTTTTTTTAGTTTTTTCAGTTTTGACGTCACCTGATCCAGTTTTTTCAGGTGACGTCACCTGATCCACGATCCACAGATCCACAGACAACTTATTTTTATATATATAGATAGTTTTTTTTTTTTTACTTATGTCCTGGTCGTCATTTATACTCCCTGTGTCCCGGTGCTTTCTTGATTGCTAATCGAACATTCCTTTTGTCCTGGTCGCTTTCTCTTTGAGTTTCGTCATTTATTTTTTTCTTTTTTAGTTCTTTTAGTTTTTACCTTTTTTAGTTTTTTTTAGTTTTTTAGATGAAAATTTTTTTTTAGTTTTTTCCTTTTTTTCTTTTTAGTTTTTTATTGGTTTTTACCTTTATTTTAGCTTATTTTTCAGTTTTTTCCTTTTTTTTAGTTTTTTTTTATTTTTTATTTTTTTTAGTTTTTTACCTTTTTTTAGTTTTTTTAGATTTTTTAGTTTTTTAGCTTTTTTACTTTTTTTATTCGTTTTTAGTTTTTTTTTGTAGTTTTTGCCTTTTTTTAGTTTTTTCAGGTTTTTTTTTAGTTTTTTATTGGTTTTTACCTTTATTTTAGCTTATTTTTCAGTTTTTTCCTTTTTTTTTAGTTTTTTTTAGTTTTTAGTTTTTTTAGTTTTTTACCTTTTTTTAGTTTTTTTAGTTTTTTTAGTTTTTTAGCTTTTTATTTTTTTTATTAGTTTTTAGTTTTTTTGTAGTTTTTGCCTTTTTTTAGTTTTTTTAGTTTTTTAGCTTTTTTATTAGTTTTTAGTTTTTTTTGTAGTTTTTGCCTTTTTTTAGTTTTTTTAGTTTTTTTGCTTTTTATTTTTTTTATTAGTTTTTAGTTTTTTTTATAGTTTTTGCCTTTTTTTAGTTTTTTCAGTTTTGACGTCACCTGATCCAGTTTTTTCAGGTGACGTCACCTGATCCATCCACAGAAAGACAGACAACTTATTTTTATATATATAGAAGATAGATATATATATATATATATATATATATATATATATATATATATATATATATATATATATATATATATATATATATATATATATATATATATATATATATATATATATATATCTATATATATAAAAATAAGTTGTCTGTCTGTCTGTCTGTGGATCAGGTGACGTCATGTTTCTGTGTCGGCTGACGTCATGAAGTTAGTTGTCGTCATTTTTGCTATGACGGTGACGTCATTAATGGTATTTAAGACATGCGTTCACGGAAAAATGTTTAATTGTAAAATGACTGAAGAACCTACAATGGCAACAGCCGAGGAAGCTGCTCAAAGAGTCTATGCCAAAAAACTTGCTGCTGATAGAGAAAGTAATAAAAGAAAGCGTGCCGAGGAATCACAAGAACAGCAAGAAAACAGGCTTGCAGCTGATAGAGAAAGTAAGAAAAGAAAGCGTGCCGAGGAATCACAAGAACAGCAAGAAAACAGGCTTGCGGCTAAAGAACGCAAAACCGCGCAGTTAGATGAAAATCCACCTGGAAAGCGAGAGTCAAAACATATCAAAACTGAAAATGATAGCGATGATGATTGGGTTTGGGATTTTGACTTGGATAAGGTCATCAATGCCTACCAGATTTAAGTTAAAAAACAAAGGTTCGGCGATATGTACTTCATAGTGACGCTGAAAAATAAAGAAGAAAAAAAACTGAAAAAATGTAAAAAACCAAAAAAAAAAAAAAAAAAAAGAAAAAACACTCAAAATTACAGACCGGGACACAAATGACGACCGACACAGAGGGAATATAAATGACGACCAGGAACCTCAAAGAAAAATTACAGACTGGGACACCCGGACACAAATCACGACCGGGAATATAAATGACGACCGGGACGCAGGGACACAACTACAACGGGGACGCCGGGGGCACAGGTGGGATATATAATTGACGACTGAGACACAGGGATTGTTTGAATAGAAATGGGACACAGGGAATATTCGACTAGCAATCACCATCAACAAAGCTTAAGGGCAATCATTAGAATAATGAGCTATTGATCTGAATACGGATTGTTTTTCCCAAGGACAACTGGGACACAAATGACGACCGGGACACAGGGAATATAAATGACGACCGGGACACTCAATGAAAAATTACAGAACGGGACACCAGGACACAAATTATGACCGGGACACGGAATATGAATGACGACCGGGACACTAAAAGAGAAATTACAGACTGGGACACCGGGACACAACTGACGACCGGGACACAGGGAATATAAATGACGACCGGGACAAAGGGACACAGGGAATGTGAATGACGACCGGGACACTCAAAGAGAAATTACAGACTGGGACACAGGGACAAAACTACGACGGGGATGCTGGGTGCACAGGGGGGATATATAAATGACGACGGAGACACAGGGAATGTTCGATTAGCAATCACCATCAACAAAGCTCAAGGGCAATCATTAGAATAACGAGGTATAGATCTGAATACGGATTGTTTTTCCCATGGATAATTATATGTTGTATGTTCAAGAGTCGGTAAACCTGACAATCTGTTTATATGCACAGACAATGGGACAGCGAAGAATGCTGTATTATCGCAAGTTTTACGTAGTTAAAAACATATATATATATATATACTAGCTGTTGGGGTGGCGCTTCGCGCCACCCCAACACCTAGTTGGTGGGGCGCTTCGCGCCCCCCCAAGCCCCCCGCGCGCGTAAGTCGTTACGCGCCATATTAGTTACGCGCCATTGTAGTTGTGTCCCTGTGTCCCACCTGTGAATAGAGATAGATATAAATATATCTTTTTAACTACGTAAAACATGCGAATATACAACATTCTTCGCTGTCCCATTGTCTGTGCATATAAATAGATTGTCAGGTTTACTGACTCTTGAACATGCAACACATTTTTCATTTGTTGGCTTATTGATAGTTTTGGTATTTGAGTGCAAATTCCCTTGGGACTTAGTGATTTATTAAGCAAAGAGATTTTCGTACAAGGACTTAAGAACTTGAATATATTTCAATGACATATTATTTGCAATAGCCATGTCGGAGAAATTAGTTTTGAATGCGATTTGAACTTTTTAAATCGTGCTCGAAAAGTTGGAAATAAGAGTGACGAGATAAGTCGTAAAGCATGCGAGTTTTTTACAAAGGACGATATAATCAAGGCTAAGGAGATACTGTGGTCTTCTGCTCACTACACCAATAGAGTGTCAATTAAAAAAAGTGCCGAAGACAATATTAACGAAAAGATAAAGGTACTTGAACTTTGTGAGCAACGTAACGTTGAGCTGCCAGTCTTTGTGATAGTTAAACCTGACGAAGTCCCTATCTGTCCTGGTGAGATAGCTGCGGTAATCACCAGAAAAGTTACAGAAGTTTGTAATAAGCTAGACAATTTCATGAATAAGGACCCTCCCGCCCCCTCGATTGTTCCTACAGTTACTGAAACAAAGCCCTCATATGCAGTGGTACTCAAGAATTTGCCCTCTGACCTCACGAAGTACGATTTGAGGAAAGACTTTTTGCAAAAAATGTGTGGCAGAGAGTGCTCTAAAATTGTCGAAGTTCAGCCCAGAAAAGATAATTGGCGAGTTGTTACAGCTAGCAAGGCTGATGCAGAAACTCTTGTCGGGGTCTTTCAGAACGGTGATAAATCTCTTTCTGCAACAATCAGGAGCCCCTCTCACCTCGGTATTGCTCGATTTGTCCCCAGCAATATAAATGACGATGAACTTCGCGCACTGATTCCTAAATGTGTCAGTTCAAGACAGATTGGCAACACCCACTCGTTTCGATTGAAATTTGAAACCAAAGTTGATCTTATGAATGCCATAAAAAATCCCCCAGTCATAGATTATGAGAGGATCAAAGTGGCTGAGTATCTCTCCCTCCCGGTAAGATGTTTCAAGTGTCAAGCTTACGGACATATATCCAGTAGCTGCAAAAATGAAGCTATTTGCGCAGTCTGCGGTGACCATGGTCATTCAAGCTCCAAAACATCTCCTTGTCAAAGGCCCAAGAAGTGTGCATTGTGCAAATCACAGGATCATCCCTGTTACAGCTTCAAATGTCCAGTCGCCCAAGGACTTTTAAGTAAAGTTAAGTCAGCATAATGGCTCGAGCCTTAAGTCTCTTATCATGGAATATCAATGGCAAAGTGGTTGACAAAGGCCTAGTCCTCTCTGAACTTTTAAGTACAAATGAAATAATTTTTCTGTAAGAACATTTTTTGTCTCATGAAAGGAAAAATTTACTCAGCATTTCACAGAATTCTTATCTCTTATTTCACCCAGCGAAAATGAATAAGAGCCGTGGCCGACCTTCAGGCGGATTAGCTATTATTTCACAATTTCCCGTCAATCTCCTTGAGTCGAATGACCATTTCATTGCTGCCGAATTTTCGGGCCTAATCTGTATAAACGTTTACCTGCCAACTAATTACTGCTCTTCGCAATCAGAGAATAAATTCATAAATGCTTGCAAAAAGCTAGCGAGTTTTGTGAAGGGAGTTTCAAAGCATCCAAATGCTCGAGTTTTGATTGCAGGAGACTTTAATTGTGACTTAACAGACAGTTCATCGCCAAGAACCCAACTCCTTCTGAATTCCCTCCCCCCTTCCTACTCAGTTGCTGACAAAACAGAAACTTTCACGTTTATTGGTGTCCTGTCAGCGACTTCTAACCTTGATCATTTTATTGCATCTTTCCCCTGTGAAACTGTCGAGGTAATTTGTGATGGCTTTTATTCGGATCACCTTCCAATAAAGTTGAAAATAAATGCTGCATTTCATGCCCCTAAACAGCCAGATAAAAAGTGGTTTTATATAAAAGACTGGAAAGAAGTTAACCGCGAGATGTTTCGTTTTGAATGTGTCAGAATATTAAATAAAATAAAGGTGCCCTTTCATTTGTTGTGCACGCGCTCTGGCCTTAGTGAAAAAGAAATAGCCATCGGACTTACCACCTATCTAGCTGAAATTAACCATGCATTAAAGTGTGCTGAAACTTCAGCTGTCCCGTGCAAGCGTATTAGGAAAGGCTCTCAAGTTCAGGTTTGGTCAAAAAACCCTTCCCTTATTTCTGCGTGCGAGTCTTCTAAAATTTGGCCGAATATTTGGAGGGATTGCGGCAGGCCTAAGTCTGGGACTATAAATAGTCTGCGGCTACGTTCTAAACGTTTTTTTGCTAAAGTGTTAAGAAAACATAAGGTTGATCTTATTGAGAAAAACGCTCATAAAATTGCAGAGAACCCTTCGAAGCTCTGGAAAAAATTTGAACGCCCTTGTGAACACGTTAGTGCAAATAATATTCCTGAGCCTGAGTGGATAAATTATTATAAGCATGAGTTTTCTTCTCCCGATCCTGCTCTTGAGTCAAAATTTGAAAAAGAATTAAGTGCTTGTCTGAAGAAACACGAACCCTCGACATTTATTATTAAGCCAAGTGATGTATCGTTTTATTGTCAAAAACTAAAGAAAAGAAATTCTGCGGGAGTTGATGGAATTACTGCCAGACATTTTGATTATGCAAGTGCTCTTCTTTTTAATCATTTATCTCTACTTTTTCAAATGTCTATTGAAAACGGAGTTGTTCCTTATCAATTTACAGTTGGTCAAATAACCCCTATCCCGAAAAAAGGCAAAAAGGATTTTACTTCGTGTGATTCGTTCCGACCTATAACAGTTTCTTGTACTATTTTTAAATTGTTTGAGTCAGTTATTTTGGATGAAATTGTTTCTAAATGTTATGTCCCATCCCACCAGTTTGGTTACCAAAAAGGTATCAGCCGGGAGCATGCCCTTTTTGCTTTAATGAATGTTCTTGCTGATGCAGAAAGAAGTAGATCCCTTATTATCCTTTGTGCTTTAGATGTTGCTCGTCCTTTCGACTCTTGTATTTTTTCCCAAGTTTTATTTGAAGCGTATAAAAGAGGGGTAAATTTTTATATAGTGAAGTGCCTTTTGTATATGTACCATCACCTTAAGGCGAAGTTAAAGAGGGGATCTTCCCTTTTTTAATATTTTGAAAGGAGTCCGTCAAGGTGGCCTTACCTCACCTTCTTTATTTAATAACTCTGTTTTAAATACCCAAAATTCTGTTAATTTTAGTTGTATTCACCGTGGATTTAACTTGTCTTTAATAACTTTTGCAGATGACGTTTTGAATCTAAGCCGTACTTTTAGTGGATGTGAAAACGCGTTTAATCAGCTTTATAATGAATATAAAAATATTGGGCTTTCTTTCAATGTTGATAAAACTGCTGTTGTAGCTTTCAATTTTAAAGAGACAAATGGCCCCATTTTTTTTATCTTTAGCTAATGTTCATGTCCCCCTTTCTCAAAAATTAGTTTACCTTGGAATGCCTATTGGAAAAAATATGAAAGAAACTGTGAATTTATCCCTTGAACTTTTGAAGAAAAAACTGAGAATTGCTTATTCTTCAATTGCATCTAATATTAAACATATTGATAAATTAAATCTTGCGAAAATTTATAATAGCCTAGTTGTACCTAATCTCCTTTCTCTTTGTCCGGTTTGGCAGTTTTTTAGTGAACCTCAGAAACTATCTGTTCGTAGAGTATATTTTCGTTATGCTAAATTCCTTCTCAGTTACCCTCCTTGGACTAGAAATAGTTACTTAGTGAACAAATTCCGCCTAGTTTCTCCTACATCTATTATTGATAAAAGGCTTCATGATTTTCGTTCTTCTATTTCGATAGTGTCTCACCCATGGTCAGCATTACTTATTTAATTGTTTGATTGTGTTGATTTGTATTTATTTGTACCTTTTTTTTTCTCTTATTACTCCATGTTAAGGGCGTTCCGTCCTCTTTTTGTATATGGGTTATAAATAAATTGAATTGAAAATATAATTGTCCATGGGAAAAACAATCCGTATTCAGATCTATACCTCATTATTCTAATGATGTGTCCCTGTGTCCCGGTCGTCATTTATATTCCCTGTGTCCCGGTCGTCATTTGTGTCCCGGTGTCCCAGTTTGTAATTGCTCTTTGAGTGTCCCGGTCGTCATTTATATTCCCTGTGTCCCGGTGTCCCGGTCGTCATTTGTGTCCCGGTGTCCCGCTCTGTAATTTCTATTCGAACAATCCCTGTGTCCCGGTCGTCATTTATATATCCCACCTGTGCCCCGGGCGTCCCCGTTGTAGTTGTGTCCCTGTGTCCCGGTCGTCATTTATATTCCCTGTGTTCCGGTCGTGATTTGTGTCCGGGTGTCCCAGTCTGTAATTTCTCTTTGAGGTTCCCGGTCGTCACTTATATTCCCTCTGTCTCGGTTGTCATTTGTGTCCCGGTCTGTAATTTCTCTTTGAGTGTTTTTTCTTTTTAGTTTTTTTTAGTTTTTTCTTTTTTCAGTTTTCTTTTTCTTCTTTATTTTTCAGCGTCACTATGAAGTACATATCGACGAACCTTTGTTTTTTTAACTTAAATCTGGTAGGCATTGATGACCTTATCCAAGTCAAAATCCCAAACCCAATCATCATCGCTATCATTTTCAGTTTTGATATGTTTTGACTCTCGCTGTCCAGGTGGATTTTCATCTAACTGCGCGGTTTTGCGTTCTTTAGCCGCAAGCCTGTTTTCTTGCTGTTCTTGTGATTCCCCGGCACGCTTTCTTTTCTTACTTTCTCTATCAGCTGCAAGCCTGTTTTCTTGCTGTTCTTGTGATTCCTCGGAACGCTTTTTTTTCTTACTTTCTCTATCAGCAGCAAGTTTTTTGGCATAAACTCTTTGAGCAGCTTCCTCGGCTGTTGCCATTGTAGGTTCTTCAGTCATTTTACAATGAAAAATTTTTCCGTGAACAAATGTCTTAAATACCGTTAATGACGTCACCGTCATAGCAAAAATGACGACAACTAACTTCATGACGTCAGTCGACACAGGAACATGACGTCACCTGACAGACAGACACACAGACAGACAACTTATTTATATATATATATATATATATATATATATATATATATATATATATATATATATATATATATATATATATATATATATATATATATATATATAGATATATAGATATATATATGTATATATATATATTCATAGGTGGGACACAGGGACACAACTACAATGGCGCGTAACTAATATGGCCCCCTCCAACTAGGTGTTGGGTGGCGCGAACCGCCACCCCAACAGCTAGTAGGTAATAAAAACATACGAATATAGATGTTCATTCCGTAAGTTAATTCTTAAGTTATGTATACTTTTTACTGATGAAAAAGTTCGTAAAAAATTTAAATTTCTAGTTGCTTTTTTAAGTAACCAAAAAATTGGAGGGCAGCTAGGCCTTCTCCCCCTCTCCTTTTTATCTCAAAATCTTCTTATTAAAACTATGATAAAGCCATGTAGCCCAAAACGTTAATATGCAAATTTAGTTTTAATTATTTATGAGTGGAGAGCCAAAATCATAACATACATTAATTCGAAAACGTTCAGAAATTAAATAAAAAAGTTTTTTCAACTGAAAGTAACGTTCGAAATTAAAACTTAAAACGAACAGAAATTTCTCCGTATATAAAAGGGGCTTTTCCTCCTCAACGGCCCGCTCTTTACGCTAAAGTTTTTTACTTTAGCAGTTTTAGCTGCCTTTTGAGCAGAGCCACAAGATTTTCAGCCACATATTTTTTAGCTAGATTCACTAGCACAATTTGAAATACGATGGAAAAAAAAAACAAAAAAAAACTAGTTTTTTTTCTACTGAAAATAAGCAACATCATTAAAACACAACTTGATCATCTCCAGTACAAAGTTTTAATTTTTCCAGTACAAAGCGAGCGAACCCAAAATAATGTTTCTGTGATTTTTGGGAAATTGGGCTTTGGCTCTCAGTTTCCCATCGTTTATTTGGAGCGGCTTAACCATGCTCTTCAAGTTGTAGCAAGACCTCCCAAATTATTTGAAATAGTTTGGCCGCATAAACCAGAAATGTTGATAATGGACAGGATAGGATGATTCTTTAAGATATTGAGTACCCTATTGTTTTTTTTTTTTTTCTTCTTCTTCTTTTTTTTTTACAAGCGGTTGAAACAACAATTAAACATTGTGGAATTGTTTTCTATAGTATCTATTCTGAAATCAACATCTTTCGAAACAAATTTCATATATGAGTTTCAAGGTTGATTGGGGGAGAGGGGGGGAGTTACACGTCGGTTTTGCGTATATTTTTTCGAATTATTGTTTTGCTGGGTGTTTACTGGGTAAGGTTCGTCTTTGGCGGTTTACTTCTAGACGTAAAAAGAGATTTAAGTAAATCTCACTTTTTTCAGACAATTTATTAATGACAATTTCAAGAATAGAGATGAGGTATCAAAGACCACTTTGCAGACGTTAATTGTTATATGCATTATGAAAAACAGCTGTAATGGCCTGGAGTCGTCTTTGCGAAGGATACAGACCACATTTCCTAAGTAGTTCAAAAGCTTAGCAGAGTAGCCAACTAGAGTGTCTGAAAGGTTGAATGAAAAGGCTTGGACTTGTTTTTGATGCTAAAATATGTGTTGAAAATCTTGCGGTTGTACTCAGGAGGCAGTTAAAACAGGAGGTTTGAGAAGGGGGGGGGGTCTTTTCGCGTAGAAAGTTTATTCCGTAAATCGTCGTTCTAGTCAATGCCTAAAAACGAATTCAAACTTGTATTTTAATGTAAATATACAAAATCTCTTTTTTCTCTTATACCAAGGAGTAAAAATAGGAATGCTTCAGATATATCTTTAGTGGGTAGCTGTTCCATCTTTTTTTTTTTAGAAGATCTTTGTGTTTGGACACTGGGACACAAATAACGCAAGCCTGTTTTCACGCTGTTCTTGTGATTCCTCGGCACACTTTTTTTCATACTTTCTGTATTAGCCGCAAGCCTTTTGGCATTAACTCTTCGAGCAGCTTCCTCGGCTGTTACTTCTACCATTGTAGGATTTATACTAAAATTGCTCTTTGAATTAACTCTTCGAGCAACTTCCTCGGCACGATTTCTTTTGGTAATTTCTCTTTGAGACGCAAGCTTGTTTCCACACTGTTCTTGTGATTCCTTGACACGCTTTCTTTTCTTACTTTCTCTATTAGCCGCAAGCCTTTTGGCATTATCGGTCTCGGCTGTTTCTTTTGGGAATTTCTCTTTGAGCCTCGAGCCTGTTTTCACGTTGTTCTTGTAATTCCTCGGCACGATTTTTTTTGGTAATTTCTCTTTGAGACGCAAGCCTGTTTTCACACTGTTCTTGTGATTCCTCGGCACGTTTTCTTTTCTTACTTTCTCTATTAGCCGCAAGCCTTTTGGCATTAACTCTTTGAGCAGCTTTCTCGGCTGTTTCTTCTGTCATTGTAGGATTTATACTAAAATTTCTCTTTGAGTTAACTCTTTGAGCACCTTCCTCGGCTGTTTCTTCTGTCATTGTAAGATTTATACTGATATTTATCTTTGAATCGCCTTCTTATATACTTATAATGACGTCATATACAAAGCCTTTTCCGTCATATGCAAAGCCTTATATACTTATAATGACGTCATTTGCGGACAAACAAACACAAATATGCGGACAAACACAAAACACGGACAACCACACAAACTTATAACTTATTTATATATATATATATATATACTAGCTGTTGGGGTGGCGCTTCGCGCCACCCCAACACCTAGTTGGTGGGGGCGCTTCGCGCCCCCCCAAGCCCCCCCGCGCGCGTAAGTCGTTACGCGCCATAATAGTTACGCGCCATTGTAGTTGTGTCCCTATGTCCCACCTGTGAATATAGATATATATATATATATATGGTTTTAACTACGTAAAACTTGCGAATATACAACATTCTTTGCTGTCCCATTGTCTTTGCATATAAATAGATTGTCAGGTTATCCCCCTGTTTCCCCCGGTGTCCCCGTTGTAGTTGTGTCCCTGTGTCCCGGTCGTCATTTATATTCCCTGTGTCCCGGGTCCCGGTCATCATTTGTATCCCGGTGTCCCGGTCTGTATATACATTCGTTTTTTAGTTTTGTTTTTCTCCTTTATTTTTTTCCTTTTTTTTTCTTTTTTAGCTTATTTAGATTTTTAGATTTTTTAGTTTTTTTTATTAGTTTTTAGTTTTTATTTCTTTTTAGTTTTTTTGTCCCGGTCGTCATTTATATCCCCCTGTTTCCCCCGGTGTCCCCGTTGTAGTTGTGTCCCTGTGTCCCGGTCGTTATTTATTTTTTAGTTTTTTACCTTTTTTTAGTTTTTTTAGTTTTTTAGCTTTTTTATTTTTTTATTAGTTTTTAGTTTTTTTGTAGTTTTTGCCTTTTTTTTAGTTTTTTTAGTTTTTTAGCTTTTTTATTAGTTTTTAGTTTTTTTTGTAGTTTTTGCCTTTTTTTAGTTTTTTTAGTTTTTTAGCTTTTTTATTTTTTTATTAGTTTTTAGTTTTTTTTGTAGTTTTTGCCTTTTTTTTAGTTTTTTCAGTTTTGACGTCACCTGATCCAGTTTTTTCAGGTGACGTCACCTGATCCACGATCCACAGACAACTTATTTTTATATATATAGATAGTTTTTTTTTTTTTACTTATGTCCTGGTCGTCATTTATACTCCCTGTGTCCCGGTGCTTTGTTGATTGCTAATCGAACATTCCTTTTGTCCTGGTCGCTTTCTCTTTGAGTGTCGTCATTTATTAGTTTTTTCCTTTTTTTTTAGTTTTTTATTGGTTTTTACCTTTATTTTAGCTTATTTTTCAGTTTTTTCCTTTTTTTTAGTTTTTTTTATTTTTATTTTTTTTAGTTTTTTACCTTTTTTAGTTTTTTTAGTTTTTTTAGTTTTTTTAGTTTTTTAGCTTTTTTACTTTTTTTATTAGTTTTTAGTTTTTTTTTGTAGTTTTTGCCTTTTTTTAGTTTTTTCAGTTTTTTTTTTAGTTTTTTATTGGTTTTTACCTTTATAGTTTTTTTAGTTTTTTAGCTTTTTTATTTTTTTATTAGTTTTTAGTTTTTTTTTGTAGTTTTTGCCTTTTTTTAGTTTTTTCAGTTTTGACGTCACCTAATCCAGTTTTTTCAGGTGACGTCACCTGACACATCCATCCACACATCCATCCACACATCCACAGACAGACAACTTATTTTTATACTAGCTGTTGGGGTGGCGCTTCGCGCCACCCCAACACCTAGTTGGTGGGGGCGCTTCGCGCCCCCCCCAAGCCCCCCCGCGCGCGTAAGTCGTTACGCGCCATATTAGTTACGCGCCATATTAGTTACGCGCCATTGTAGTTGTGTCCCTGTGTCCCACCTGTGAATATAGATAGATTTATATATGTGTTTCAAACTACGTAAAAATTGCGAATATACAACATTCTTGGCTTTCCCATTGTCTGTCCATATACAAAGCCGTATGTACTAATAATGACGTCATATGCAAACGTTCTTTTTACAAACAAACAAACATGCATACACACAACTCGTTTTTATATAGATAGATAGATAGATAGATACAATACAAATTAACTACGTAAAACTTGTGAATATACAACAGTCTGTTCCGAAATACAACTAACTTCGTAAAACTTGAGAATATACAACATTCTTCGCTGTCCAATTCTCGCTGCATATAAATAGATTGTCAGGTTTACCGACCCTCGAACATGCAACGTACAATTGTCCATGGGAAAAACAATCAGTATTAAGATCAATACCACATTTTTCTAATGATTGACCTGAGCTTTGTTAATGGTGATTGCAAATGCTAATCGAATTGGGAATTGCAATCTTTTAAATTGAAAAGGCAGATCTGTTGGAATCATGGGAATGCGAGGAATAAGAACAGCCTCACCCTCAAAAGGCCCTGTCAGGATTGTGGCCTCTATTAGGTTTTCCATTGTTTTTTTTACGGCAAGTCGAGTGCCATTGCAAAGCTTTGGTGGGTTTATGTTACGTAACAATATTATTGGTACGCCTATTTTTAGTTGTAGCACGTGTGGTGGAAACCCTGAAAGATCTATGGAATTTAAAAATTCAGATGGATAATTAACCGCTTCATTTGGTTCCAAAACTGTGTCGACTGACTTGTAAAGGACTGCCTGGTCTTGAATCTTGGTCAAAACAATATTGTTGATTTCGTGGACGTCTATATTCTTGGGTGCGAGAATCGCTCTTTCACTTAGCCATTTATTATTTTTATAATTTTTTAGAATATTCGGAAATATTTTCAATCAATTCATTTTTGGACGTCACTAAATTACAGAAATCAGCAGGTAGTTGTATACGTCCTGAAATTGAGTCTACTGGGAGCTTTCCGTTTCCCATTGCTAGCAATTGATCTGAAAATGTTTGACCAGAGTCATCGTTTTGCAATCGGACACGCATATTTGTAGTTAATTTTAATGTTTTTACGTGTGCCCATAAATTAGAATTTTTCAGGCAAGCATTCATTTCGTCTGCAGGAGTTGATCTAGGTATTATAGGTAATGTTTGCCTGAAATCTCCTGCAAGCAATATTAATGTGCTGCCAAAGGGTTTCGAATTCCCTCTTAAATCTTTCAAGCATTGATCCAGAGCCTCGAGCGATTTTTTGTGTGCCATTGTGCACTCATCCCAAATAATAAGTTTGCATTGCTGCAATACTTTACCCATCCCAGATGATTTGGAAATATTGCACGTGGGAGTTTCTGTAGAATGCAAGTTCAGAGGCAATTTCAAAGCGGAATGAGCAGTTCTTCCACCAGGCAGCAATGTTGCGGCTATTCCGGACGACGCAATTGCCAACGCTATATCATTTTTAGATCGAATTGATGCCAGAATCAGTTTTATCACAAACGTTTTACCAGTACCTCCTGGCGCATCCAAAAAGAAAATTTCTCCAACGTTGTTATCGACACAATGCATTATCGTATCATAAATGTCTTTTTGTTCCGACGTTAACTTGGAAATGTTATTTTGTACATACGACAATAGATCACTCGTACTGTAACTTTGTTCACGATCCAATTCTACACATGTCGAAACAGCAGCGATACGGTTAGGTGAAGGCATTCCCAAACCCTGAAGAGGTTTGTTTGCCATACTTATGCAAATATCTTCTATAACAACTAAAGTGTAGTTATAAATTTCTGGTGTAAAATCAAAAGTCATGTCTGACGTCTCTAACTGTTTTCGATGAAGTATATCTTCGGACATTTTTGACTTATATTTTTCCCATAACTCTGTAGGAGCTGATGGAGAGCAAGTTGTTAAAATGATGCCAAACAATGCACGAATTTGACTTGGGGTTGACGTTTCGCACGCGTCATTGATGCAGTTATCCCAGTGTTGGTCATTCTCCAATAAATTCAGAGCTTGGCATGCACTACGGTAAGTGTCATGTATAGTACCATTTACAGTCCTCAAATACTCAAAGGATGTCGGACCGGGTACATTCACCAAAAGCAGGCGTAGAAAGAAGCATTCATGTTGATTGGGGTGAACGGTGTAGAGTCTTCCTATCGTGGTATCTTTGAAGATGGTAGGTTGGCCGTCGACTGACTTACCCTGTTTTCGACGTTCAAATACTTTATTTTTAGTATTCCACGTGTAATACGAAGGCACTTCAGTATACAGCAGTTTTTTCGCAAAAGAATCATTTTTGCAAAGCGAAAAAAAAGCTGTTAATGTTGTATCCGGTGGATTCAGGACTCTTTGTTGCACGTTGGTTTCCGTGAAATAAACACGTTGACCATTCTGTAAATGTACCGCTAAGTGAACAACAGCTGGACTACGTTCATGTATCGGAAATGAAAGAATTCGCCAAACAGCTTCATTACTGCTTATGTATCTTCCAGCCTGATATTCTACGATTTCATCGAAATCTTTGATTTCGGACTGCAAGCCAAAAACTGCCATGTCACTGCCTTTGTTGACGTATTTACATATATATTTTATTGCCTTTACGGAGTTACAGTATTCAACGTTTATATGTGCATTAAATGTTTTGGATAATAAAGGGGAATATGGAACAACCCACTGGTTATCTACTTCGATGGTGGTACCGTTACGCTTCTTTATTATTGCTGTTTTACCGCCATCTTCAGTAGATCTTCTTCTATATTGTGGGTAACCATCATTGCCAGTAATTGTTGTGGGTACTAAAAGTCGAGGATATTGCTTTGTGCACCTTCCTTTGGCCATGCATGGTGAATTTTCGTTCAGTGCACCGCAAGGTCCATGTATCATATTTTTTACAATAATATCATGTAACCCCTTATCGACATTTTTATCAGGTATTTCAGCGGAAATCACATCATCAATTTCGTTTGAAGTAATTTTTTTATGTAGCCAGATTAGTATATGTGCGTGTGGCAAACCTCGTTTTTGCCATTCCACTGAGTACATCCAGCATCGCACTGAACCAAACACTTCATGTTTTACAAGGTAGTTTATCAGTGATTTCAACTTTTGCCGGAAGACACGTGCCGTAATGTCATGCCTATGAACCGCCGATTGTCCTTGAAGTAAAAGCTGCAGTATCTCGTCCCAAGATTGATTACATGTAAATGTAATAAATAAATCTGGACGACCATAGAGACGAACATACGCAATAGCATCTTGAGCATATTCATGCATATGACGTGGACTGCCAGCATATGACGAAGGTAAAATTGTTAATCTTCCATTGCATACATATCCACGACAAATTGGTGAAACAATTCACGGCATTTTAAAATATAATTTTCTTCATCCTGCCGAATCATTAGTCTATAGGAATAATAATGCATTGCACTGCATTTCTTATTCATTTCTTTGTTAGTGGCTGGATTCATCAATTTAATATTAAAGTGATAGCCGTCGGCTCCATCCCAAAAAATGATAGGATATTGTAGGGCATCGTAGCATCGATGAGTTTCAGCAATTCTTAACAACTGGGCGTTTCGCTTATGTAGAATAATATCTCGAGGTAAAAACTGATCACCGACCATAACGATTGCCACTTCGTCGATAGTCGGAGCATTGTATCTACGCACATGTTGGCCAGGAGGCGTTTTGTCAGCGGAAATAACAATTTTATGAGTATCAGTAGGCATCAAATCGATGGCTGTTTTGAACAGACGCACTAAATTATTATTTTCGTGGAAAAGATGTTGCAATTGGGAAACGATTGTCCTTTCAACGTTGGGAGAAATTTCGCAACGTGCATTCAATTCAGAATTTCTATCACTGATGAAGTACAATTGTAAAAATTTATGATTCTCGCCTAATAATGGTAGAGGGGACCCTGCTTTATGATAAATTTGCCCTTTTACTTTGAAAGTAGACATAAATTGATCTGGATTTTCGATTTGGGCTCCAAACGACGTCATTTGGAAACATGAGTTGTATTGTCTGATTTTTGACAAAAAACGCTTAGATTCTGACGTAGTTCCAGTAAGGAAAGTCTTCAATGGCTCTGGTGGTGCAGCCAATAGAGGAAGTTTAACTTTTCCTGAGGCGCAACACATTCCCATTGTTTCACCATTGAATTTCAAGGCCTTGCAATAGGGACAAATTTTAGACATTGTCCCGATTTGAACACAGCTACTCAAGCTATAATCATCGACTGGGTTGTACCTGAATGCCAGGCGATAACTTTCAGATTGCTCTGATTCCTCGGCACGCTTTCTTTTCTTACTTTCTCTATCAGCAGCAAGCCTGATTTCTTGCTGTTCTTGTAATTCCTCGGCCCGCCTTCTTTTTTCACATTCTCTTTTAGCAGCAAGTCTGCTTCTGCGTTGCTCTGGTAGTTCCTCGGCATGCTTTCTTTTTTCACTTTCTCTTTTAGCAGCAAGTCTGCTTTCGCGTTGCTCTGGTAGTTCCTCGGCATGCTTTCTTTTTTCACTTTCTCTTTTAGCAGCAAGTCTGCTTTCGCGTTGCTCTGGTAGTTCCTCGGCACGCTTTCTTTTTTCACATTCTCTTTTAGCAGCAAGTCTGCTTCTGCGTTGCTCTGGTAGTTCCTCGGCATGCTTTCTTTTTTCACATTCTCTTTTAGCAGCAAGTCTGCTTCTGCGTTGCTCTGGTAGTTCCTCGGCATGCTTTCTTTTTTCACTTTCTCTTTTAGCAGCAAGTCTGCTTTCGCGTTGCTCTGGTAGTTCCTCGGCACGCTTTCTTTTCTGACTTTCTCTATCACCAGCAAGTTTTCTGGCATAGACTCTTTGAGCATCTTCATCAGTCATTATAAACTTAAGCATTAATAGAATTCTACACGAACATCCGTCTTATATAACTTGAATGACGTCACGCCTTCAAAGCAAAAATGATGCCTTCAAAGCAAAAATGATGGCAGCTAATTTCATGACGTCAGCCGAAACATGACGGCGAACATATGTCTTATATAGCTTGAATGACGTCACCTTCAAAGCAAAAATGACGGCAACTAATTTCATGACGTCAGCCAAAACATGACGTCACCTGACACATCCATCCACACATCCATCCACAGACAACTTATTTTTATATATATAGAAGATATATAGATAGATATATATATATCTATATATATAAAAATAAGTTGTCTGTCTGTGGATGGATGGATGGATCAGGTGACGTCACCTGAAAAAACTGGATCAGGTGACGTCAAAACTGAAAAACTAAAAAAAGGCAAAAACTACAAAAAAAACTAAAAACTAATAAAAAAATAAAAAAGCTAAAAAACTAAAAAAACTATAAAGGTAAAAACCAATAAAAAACTAAAAAAAAACTGAAAAAACTAAAAAAAGGCAAAAACTACAAAAAAAAACTAAAAACTAATAAAAAAAGTAAAAAAGCTAAAAAACTAAAAAAACTAAAAAAACTAAAAAAAGGTAAAAAACTAAAAAAATAAAAAATAAAAAAAACTAAAAAAAAGGAAAAAACTGAAAAATAAGCTAAAATAAAGGTAAAAACCAATAAAAAACTAAAAAAAAAAAGGAAAAAACTAATAAATGACGACACTCAAAGAGAAAGCGACCAGGACAAAAGGAATGTTCGATTAGCAATCAACAAAGCACCGGGACACAGGGAGTATAAATGACGACCAGGACATAAGTAAAAAAAAAAAAAACTATCTATATATATAAAAATAAGTTGTCTGTGGATCTGTGGATCGTGGATCAGGTGACGTCACCTGAAAAAACTGGATCAGGTGACGTCAAAACTGAAAAAACTAAAAAAAGGCAAAAACTAAAAAAACTAAAAAAAAGGCAAAAACTACAAAAAAACTAAAAACTAATAAAAAAAATAAAAAAGCTAAAAAACTAAAAAAACTAAAAAAACTAAAAAAAGGTAAAAAACTAAAAAAACTAAAAACTAAAAAAAACTAAAAAAGGTAAAAACTAAAAGAACTAAAAAAGAAAAAAATAAATGACGACACTCAAAGAGAAAGCGACCAGGACAAAAGGAATGTTCGATTAGCAATCAACAAAGCACCGGGACACAGGGAGTATAAATGACGACCAGGACACAAGTAAAAAAAAAAATTAACAAAACTAAAAGAAGGTAAAAACTACAAAAAAACTAAAAAGAAAAAAAAACTAAAAACTAATAAAAAAACTAAAAAATCTAAAAATCTAAATAAACTAAAAAAGAAAAAAAAAAGGAAAAAAATAAAGGAGAAAAACAAAACTAAAAAACGAATGTATATACAGACCGGTACACCGGGATACAAATGACGACCGGGACACAGGGAATATAAATGACGACCGGGACACAGGGACACAACTACAACGGGGACACCGGGGGAAACAGGGGGATATAAATGACGACCGGGACAAAAAAACTAAAAAGAAAAAAAAACTAAAAACTAATAAAAAAACTAAAAAATCTAAAAATCTAAATAAGCTAAAAAAGAAAAAAAAAGGAAAAAAATAAAGGAGAAAAACAAAACTAAAAAACGAATGTATATACAGACCGGGACACCGGGATACAAATGACGACCGGGACCCGGGACACAGGGAATATAAATGACGACCGGGACACAGGGACACAACTACAACGGGGACACCGGGGAAACAGGGGGATGTAAATGACGACCGGGACACCGGGACAGGGAATGGTCGATTAGCAATCACCATCAACAAAGCTCAAGGGCAATCATTAGAATCATGAGGTATAGATCTGAATACAGATTGTTTT